>NW_027130944.1:0-190356 GCF_026122565.2 Emydura macquarii macquarii
TGAGTGATCCGCCTCTGCTCACCCTGCCTAAGGGTTGGAGCAACAGACTCCTTGCTTGCTCACCCTGCCTAAGGGTTGGAGCAATAGACTCCTGGTTCGCTCGCCCTACCTGAGGGCCTGAGTGACCTGCCTCTGCTCACCCTGCCTAAGGGTTGGAGCAACAGACTCCTTGCTTGCTCACCCTGCCTAAGGGTTGGAGCAATAGACTCCTGGTTCGCTCGCCCTGCTTGAGGGCGAGTGCCTGGTCTGGTCTCTCGCCGAGCGCGGGCTATCCCCCTGTAGGAAGCCGCTGTGGCCTCCCACGGAACCTGGAACTTCTACAGTACCATTGTGTGCGTGGTAGGAAGGGCTTTGAAAGACCCCTAACTTGACCTATTTCTGATGATTCTGTATTAACAAAAGTTCAGTAAACGGGAGGACCTGGAGTGGGAGGATAGTGAGTCTCCCTTGCTGTGCCACAGAGGGTGTCACCACTGAAATGACAATTCTGTCACTTTTCATGATCCCTCCCTTACTCTTCCAACAATAACTTGCCCATGGAATTACAGATGCTCCCAGACTATTATCAAAGGCTGCAGAAAAGCCACAAAATGGTGAGCAGTCTTGGTGACTAGCTAAAGGGCTGAAATCAAACTGGTTCCTGAGAACTTTTGTACCTGGACATTGGTCTGTTTCACAATATCCGCACAGATAACAAAACACTCTCTGCTTGGAAGGTTGCAGCGTTTCACTGCCTTTTTCTTAGCATTCAGAACTTTCACACAGAAGAACCCCAAAGCAGAGAGAGGCAAAACAGAGTGCTCCCCAAGGCAGAGACACACAACTTACCTCACCTTGCTCTAGGCTGGCTTCATACAGAGTGATTCAGATCTCCCACTTCCCTACAGAGCTCCTTGCCTACAAGCGGGACCAATAAACCCGTTATACACTACAGTGATAGTTCACAATTCCAGCAGTTGCTAAGTACACCACAGACTTCAAAACTGAGCTAGATCCTGGGCAGGTGATCAGGTGACAGAATGGAAGATTCCTCCACTACAGGCCATGGGGAAAGTCACAGCTGCTTCTCAAAGGCTGCTCCAAACCCAGGGCTGGACCAGGTTGTGCAGCCTCCTTCTAGGGCAGGACAGGATGATTTATAGTTACAGATCTCTTGGTCTCACCCTTCTTCCAGCTCACCCAGGCCTCAGCTGCTTACAGGCTCCATGAGTAGGAGCAGCCACAGGAGTGGAGTCCCTCAGCAAAGTTGTCTCTTGTTATTGCAAACCCAAAGAATTCAAAATCCATGGGGCTGATCCACCCCATCCAAAATCATGAGATTGACTTAAAAAACAGCTAAACCTACCAATAATTATTCATTTGTTTTATTATTCTTGCAGGGCTTCTCACCTGCCTTCCATTTTTTGAGTGCAGTGTCCTGGTATCTCTGTTGGTCCCGGGATCTCTTTCTTGAGTTGTGAAAAACTGGAGAAATTACAGTAGTGAGGATTTTTTTAGAAGTCTTGAGTTGCACATTGAGTGGATGTTTTCAAAGAACTACCCACAGTGACTCCAAAATCTCTTTCTTGAGTTGTGACAGCTAATTTAGAACACATCATTTTATATGTAGAGTTGGGATTCTGTTTTCCAATGTGCATTCCTTTGCATTTATCAGCTCTGAATTTCATCTGCTATTTTGTTGCCCAGTCACCCAGTTTTGCAAGATCCCTTTGTAGCACTTTGCACTCTGCTTTCGGTTTCAATATCTTGAGTAGTTTTGCATCGTCTGCAAATTTTGTCACCTCACAGTTTACCCCTTTTTCCGGATGATTGATGAATATGTTGAACAGGACTGGTCCCAGCATGGACCCCTGGGGAACACCACTATTTATCACTCTCCATTTTGAAAACTGGACATTTATTACTACCCTTTCTTTCCTATCTTTTAAGCAGTTACTGATCCAGGAGGAGACCTTCCTTCTTATACCAAGACAGATTAGTTTATTTAAGAGACTTTGGTGAGGAACCTTGTCAAGGCTTTCTGAAAGTCAAAATATACTACGTGCACTGGATCACCCTTGTCCACGTGATGTTGACCCCGTTAAAGAATGCTAGTAGATTGCTGAGGCATGATTTCCTTTATCCCATGACACCTCTGTTTGCTGACTCATAGAATTTAAGGTCAAAAGGGACAATTTGATCATCTAGTCTGACCTCCTGCACAATGCAGTCACAGAAACTCACCCACTAACTCCGCAGAACTTCACCCACCTAAACAGCCTTTGGTGGGGGACCGTGTCAAGGCTTTCTGAAAAACCAAAAATACTATATCCACTGGATCATCCTTGTCCACATACATGTTGAACCCCTCAAGGACTTCTAGTAAATTTCTGAGGCATGATCTCCCTTTTAAAAAATTACGTTGACTCTTCCCCAACAAATCATGTTTATCTGTGAGTCTGATAAAGGTTTATTATAGTTTCAACCAATTAGCCTGGTACCAAAATTAGGCTTAGTGGCCTATTATTGCTGGGATCACCTCTGGAGCCTTCTGTAAAAATTGGCGTCACATTACCTATGCCCTCATCATCCGGTATAGAAGCTGATTTAATTGATGGGTTACCTTCCACAGTTAGTAGTTCTGACATTTCACATTTGTGTTTCTGCAGAACTCTTGGGTGAATACCATCTGGTCCTGGTGACTTCTTACTGTTTAATGTATCAATCTCCTGATGACATGTGCTCTATGAGAGCTAGGTTTAATTATTAAGCCCTGGATGAAGGATTTCTGTATAGCCAACTGCTGGGTCCCATCCCACTGCAGGCCCATACAGGTGGGGCACGGCTTTGGTGCTGCTAAATGCACCAGATACCAGATCCAAGTGCCTGTTTTACACTGTAAACTACACTGCAAAAAAGTTCACTTGGGGATGCTCAGACAGGCTGCAACTGTCTTTATGAAACAAGTTTGTCCATTGCCTTGGGGGCCACTTGTCCACCTGGGACTCTCAGCTGATTGGTTCAGTGTGTGCCAGCTTTAACCCCATTACGGCCAATGGCAAACTGCAGAAATCCCAATCACAGGGGATGTGTGATTATGCCACCAAACGTGACAACAGCACAAGCCCTGCCACAGACTGTATTCCTGCAATCCAGGCTGTCAGTGCTGTGCATATGTCTCAGAGAAGTCACAGGGCTCCCTTGAGGACAGCCGAGTGGTACTGATGGTGTTTTAGAGATGTAATCTTTCTTCAGTGCAGTAAAATAGACTAATAATAGTTAAGTAGGGTCAGATTTCTCCCTGGCAGCCCCCTTTCCTGCATTACAAACCCAGGGTACAGGCTGGGAAGGAAGATTCCACACAGCTCCTACTGGAAATTTGCCTCAGATTGTTCTAGTAGGGCAGGTCCCTTTCCTTCTCCCTGAGAAATAAAGGGGGGACCATGCATCCATTTTACTGTGGGTCAACATTTTTCGTGGGTTGAAATCCTCTGTTTTCCCAACCAGCGCTTGTCCAAAATGAGCCTCTCTCACTGTATTACCGGACCATACACCTCTGGTCACCCAGAGCCGGGTGTGGTAACAGTAGATCACTTCTCTGCTGGCCTGATAGAGGAGCAGCCAACCAAAATTTGAGCAGTGTTGCAACCCCATGCGCCCACTGGGAACCCCACTCACTCATGGGTTCGCAAATCCACTGACTCCCACTTGGCCTACTGGCTTTCCTCATCTTTAATGATACAACCAGTGCTACGATTACTGAGGACAGAAAACAGGTACAATGGGCACAGAAGGAACGCCAGCCAGACATGGGCTAATTTCAGACAAGGGACTCCAGTCAGGATGAAGGTGGAAGCACTGAAGCTACTGTTGTTGGAAATTGACGTTCGTGGGGTGTCATGCTATTATCCAGCTGCCTTTACAGAAGCCTTCAGTGAAAACAATTCTAGTTATCGGTGTCACACTGAGTGTTATCAGAATCAGTCCCTCACTGTCTCTAGGGGTATATAGTCTGCAAATGTTTCCCGCTACATTGCATCAGTACTGGCAGCTGTAAGCCGTCATACTGGTATGTCAGGTATTAGGTCTTTTAGGTTTGCAAGAGCTCATTGGGGGATAGAGGACACATTCATTTTCCCCTTGTACGCTGCTCAGAAAACTACTGGCATTATTACAGGCAGGAAATCTGAGACACCGAAGATTCAAGACTACCATTTTCCATTGGCCAGTGATCTGTGGGATGTCAGACTTTGTGCATCTACATTCAATTGTATTTAGCTTAGAAAGATCCGTCACAATCATCTATACTGAGCTTGTGCAAGACACAGGCCAGAGAGTTTTACTCATGGAATTCTGGGGCTGAGCCCAGTGCCTTGTGGCTCAGCTAGAGCAGATCTTTGACATTTAGTCTGAAGAATCACCAGCCCCATACAAAAACTTTGGGTCAGATGTGTTAAAAATCATGGGATAGCTTTAAAATAGTCAGATTTAAAAATATACTCTTTGTGGGTTCTTTTTCATTTGCCTCTGGTTTCTGAGAACCTGCATCGTGTTTGTGACCTGTCCGTGCCCAGGGTAGCCAACTGAAAATGTCAAGATGTGAAGGTGTGTGTCTGCAGACTGGACAGGAGCAAAGACAAAATGGATTCTGTGGTCTAAACTTATAAACCCCCTCCCCCGGCCATGTGGCCCGTGGAGAGTCACAAGACCCAAACTGGAGTCCGGAGTCACATGGGCCCATCCTGGTGCCTCTTCAGGTGTGCCTGGAGTCCATAGTCACATGGGCTGATCCTGATGACTTGGCGTGCTTGGGCCCCTCCCATTTGTGAGTGCCTCAATGGGCCATTTAGCAGGCTATTATCTTGCCGCCTCTCTGCCTGGGGGTGTGTCCCAGCCAGCCCAAATTGACATATAGAAACAGCAATATAGTCATAACTTTCATTGTACATATAATACATGAACATAAGCATTAGTATCTTACTCAGCATGATATATTCTTTCTAACGATACCTGACATGATGTATCTCACATGCATTATCATGATTCTGCCATACTGATGTCACACAATATACTAAATCCCTCCCACTCAAGCCTGCCCCACGTGACAATGTTTTCTGGCTTTTGTGCAACTTCCTTTTAAATAAAACCTTTTTGTCGAAATTTGAAAGCTGATATTCCCATGCAGCTTCTGGATCCCATCAGTTGGGTCTTAAAGAAAAATAGGAAATAGAGCGAGACTCCCAGTCAAATCACAAGAGTTGGCGCTGCTGGCCACATCTCAAGCTGAGTGCTGAAAAGAAAGGTACTGAAGATTAGTTATTGGACATCTTTGGTCACACAGGCCATTGGGGAAGAGACTCTTTTTCCATGTCCTGTGGGACACAGAGCCTCCTGTCCTAAGGACTGGTTGGAAGATTCCTTGCATTCCTGAGACACAATTCATAGCATCTCCTTCTCCTGTCCGGCCATGACACATACACACAGAGGGGAAGCAAGGACATACACATTCCTAACAGACATAGGTGTGAATCAACCCCAACTCCAAACACTTTCTGCTAGCTCTATATTGGACCCAACCAACACTCACCCCGACCCCAGATCAGCTCCCCCCAATCTTTGTGATGTTGGAAATTTGGATCGAGGATCTCAGGTGTGCATGCTGGCACTTGTCGTGCAAAAAAACCACGCAGCTTCTCATTTAGGGTCAAATCGCGTAGAACTTTATTCTGACAGACACACAGAGAGCTATGGCCATAGGGGAATTTCTGGGCTGCTGTCAGGGACTCCTTCTAGATTCGAATACGGATGTCTTGTATATGATTGCTCTTCACATACCAATCGCATACTGGAGTCTTCCATTACTAAACAAGTCTAACAGCTACCTCCTTATCTGTTACAAGAATAACTGGGGGCAATTACAAAAGCAGCAAGTTTCGAAAAACAGCTTAAGGCGCAATCAACAGTTTTCAGCAGGTTTTTCATCTATAGTCATGCTAACTTACATTTTCATCATTAATTTCAGTGTAAAGCCTACCAGGCCTTGATTTTGTGCATCCACATTCCCCCCTTTGGTGCTTTGTAGCACCACGTCTATAGTCTAATTTGCATTAATCCATTCACTTCCTCGTCTTCTTCTTCCTTCTCTTGTAGGCCGGGTTAAATGTGCATTATAACATCTACCACTCCATCCCCATGGCCAATATTTATAAGTCCAAGTGCCACACACCCTGTGAAGGGAAAACAAGATGGGGTCTCTGTTTTTGCTGAGAGCTGATTTTAGAAATGGCTGTAAAAAGCCTCAGATAGGAAATGCTTTTTTAGCAGTTATTTAATCTTAGAATGTTTTGAAGTAATGAAATAGCTAAGAGGTCTAGACGCCAGTAGAGGTGGAATGCTGAGAAAGACCTTATAACTTAGATAAGGAAAGTTGCAAGTATGCAGTTAGAAAAATTCCGAGATAATATTTTTTTAGTATGTATGACCATGGAAACTGTGACCTGTAAAATCTTGTTTATACCATCCTATAAATACGGTCAGTTTTTTGGAAACAAGCATCTTACATTTGAAGGGACCACATTCTTTATGTAAAGAATAAACTTTGATTTTGCTAATCTGTTGTAGGCTAATTTTGGACCATCTGCCAAGGCAGTGGACTTATTAGTAAGGACCCCTGAGTTTGGGTTCTTCCACAATCCAATACTGTCCTATTGTAGAATTCCGAGTATAACAACCATTTGGCATTGTACTCCCTATGGTTGTCTCACATTGATTGAACCTAAGACTTTAGCTGTGGAATCTCTTCCAACTATAACTCCACACTCATAACACACAGGAACCATGTTGTTAGGGTTTACTACTCTAATAAACTCGGTTATATTTCATTTTACAGTATTCCAAGTTTCATTCCAATTGTGAAGGCGTTGGTCAAATGCCTCTTTCGGCGTCCCTGTGGGAACAGGCATGGGGATCATAGGAATTCCTTCTTCAGCATGAATGGGAAGATCGGCACAAACCCAACTATTTGAAACTCTAACATCTTTGGTATATTGAATTACTGTAGACAGGAAAGTATTTCCTTTAACAAAGGCTGTGAGACTAAGAGTCCATATAAGACAATGTTGCATTTTGTATAGATTATACTGTAGCCGTGAGATATTGGAGACCGTAGACACCCTGGATTTCGCCTTTTGGTATGTTTACCAAAGCATCCCACTATTAAGGTGCTGTACTATCTTCCAACTCGCCCTTGCCTACTACAGATGTTGGCCTGAGGTCTTAAATTTTTCATTTACACATTACAATAAATATTAATACAATCAATACCATTGAACAAAAAAGAAATTTGTCCTTGACTCATCTCTAAGTCCCAATAGTTGTCAAGAACAGTCCATGAATTTGTAGAGTTTACAGGGGAAGAGTTGTTGTAGATCATTGGATAGTGGTTAAGTTCTGCTTCTCAAATAATAGGGGTGGGGTTGTAGCACATCCTTTTCCCTCTGACATGGCAAATCCTCTTCTGGTGCAAGGGAGAGGTTACGAGCACTTCCACCCTACTCCTCTGATCTTATTTCTTCAGGTGCAGAGGTCCTTTTACAATGCGAGGCATGTATCCAAGACTAGTGGTCTTGGCCCTTTACAGCCATGTTAGTGATGAGGAATACCTGGAGTGGACCTTTCCAACGTGGTTTCAGGGCTGACTTTTTTTGGTGGACTTTTATGTAGACCCAATCACCAGGTTGGAGGGACTGGCAAGGTTCCGTTGCAGGTGTTGGGAGGACTTCTTGAACCTGTGAGTAGACAGACTTGATACACTGCATTAACATTTTACAATAGTCCAGTATCACATTACCAGTTAACTGTAAGTCAAATTCTTGCGGGTTTGGTGGTGGGGTGTGTGGCAGCCTCATAGGTCTGGCCATAAGGATCTCATGAGGAGATAGTCCATGCTTCCGGTTGACAGTGTTTCTAATATACATGGGTTTTATGGGTAGGGCATCTGGCCACTTCAGGCTAGTTTCTGCGCATATTTTAGCTAATCTAGTTTTCAGATCAGAATTCTTTCTTTTACAGCTCCACTAGACTGCGGGTGATATGCACGTTGGAGGTGTTGTTGAATTCCTAAGGCTTTACACAAGTTCTGAATGACCTGTCCTGTGAAGTGGGTCCCTCTATCTCTGTCCAAAATGAGGGGCAACCCAAACCTAGGTATGAATTCTCTCAACAGTTTCTTGGCGACGGTTACTGCATCCACTCGCTTACAAGGATATGCTTCTACCCATCCTGAAAACATGTCAGTTATGACTAACAAGTAATCAAAATTACAACATTTAGGCATTTGGATGAAATCCATTTGTAAGTTTAGAAAGGATCCGCACAGAGGGGGTGCACCGAGGATTTTGTCTTTTCTTTCTGGCCTATGTTACGGGCCAGACAGATAGGACAGGTGCTGCAGTTGTGTACTGTTATGCTATGGAAGAAAAATGTGGGGCAAACCAATCGCACTGTACTGCAGCAATAATTCCCCCTTTGCTCGTGTGAGCTTGTAAGAGTGGCTCACATGGGTAAGGAAGGGTAAAAGGACCTTGGGCACTATCAAGTGGCCATCCTTGGGTGCTACCAGGCGCCACAAGGTGTCCGGGTGCAATTGGCACCCTTGTCGTAGCCAGCCCTCTTTTTCTTGTTCTGGAGCCTCATCCTGAAGTTCTGCTAACTTAGTAAGGCTAGCCAGCGGCGACTGGTCTGAGGAAAGGAAAAGGGTAGTAAAATCTGTCACAGGAAGGCCTGAAATGGCCGCATTCCTAGCTGCCTGACCAGCTAGGGCATTTCCACACGTGACATCAGTATAAGAGATAGGGTGGGCATGACATTTAACAACTATTAGGATGGAGGGTAACTGCAGTGCCTGCAGTAATGCATCAACATACTCTTCATTTCGAATGGGGGTTCCAGCCGAAGTGAGGAATCCTCACTGCTTCCAGAGTTGACCAAAGTCATGGAGAACTCCAAAGGCATATCGGGAATCACTGTAAATGGTTGCAGATAGATTATCTGCTAATATACATGCCGAGTAAGGGCTACTAATCTGGCAATCTGGGCAGACAAAACATGTTGCAGATGGTGTGCCACTAAAATTTGGTGCTGCGTACATACTGCATATCCAGAGACAAGGTTACACAAGCTGTCTGTGAGGCAAGAAACATCAACGAAGAAAACTAAATTGGGGTTCATCAAAGGGACATCTTGGAGATCAAGGCGAGCAGTAAGGAGATGTTCAGTAACTGACAAACAATCATGAGGATCACTGTTAGAAAGAGTGGGAGGAGTGAGGCAGGATTCAATACAGGACAGTAGGTAAGGATGATATCTGAGACTGAAAGAAGGATTTTCTCCTATTTGGTTAGTCTCGAGTTGGATATATATTGGGTTTTGCCTCTAAAGAGTAGGGCAGCCACAGCATGTGGAATGGCCACAATCAAAGGGCATCCTAAAACTAGAGTCTCAGCTTTCTCAACTAAAAGGGCTCCAGCAGCATCAGAGTGGAGACAGGGAGGGAGTCCTGCTACTACTGGGTCTAAGTCAGTGCTAAAATATGCAACAGGATGGCTCTTATCTCCATGGGCTTGAGTCAGGTCCCCTTGAGCAAACCCACCTTTTTCGTGACAAAAAAGGGTAAAAAGTTTCTGGTAGTCTGGTAATCCTAGAGCAGGTGCTTGAGACAAGGCTTGCTTTGGGGATACAAAAGGCTGTTTGGCCTTGGAGGACCAGATAAGGGGTTCAGGGACTGAGTGTAGGGTCAGGTTCTGCAGGGGTTTCACAATTGCTGCATATCCAAGGATCCATTGCCTACAGTATCCCGCCATTCCTAAAAGGATTCACATTTGTTTACAAGTGGCAGGCTTAGGTATTTTTAGGATGGCATTAATCCTGGAAGAGGATAAGTGTCTTTCCCCTGCACAAATATCGTGCCCTAAGTAATGTACTCAGGGAAAACATAGCTACAATTTAGATTTAGACGCCTTCTGACCCTTAAGGGCAAGCACAGTTAATAGGGTAAGCAAATCTTGTTTACAGTCTTCTAAGGAGGGAGAAGCCAACAGTAAGTCATCTACATACTGGATTAAGACCTGCCATCAAAGCCTAGGGAGTCCAGGTCTTTCTTCAAAATTTGTGAAAAAAAGTTGGAGCTTCAGTATATCCCATGGGAAGTCTACTCCATGTATACTGAAGGCCGTGATAGGTAAAGGCAAACAAAAATCTGCTATCTGAGTGGATTGAAATGGAAAAGAAAACAGAAGAGAGTTCCACAACAGTAAAATAGATAGCGGTTGTGGGGATATAAGACAAGATAGTCGCTGGATTTGGGACTATGAGGAAGGTGGATAAGACAACAGCATTAACTGCTCAGAGATCTTGCACAAATAGGTTAGTGTTTTCCCCTAGATTTCTTTACTGGGAGGATAGGAGCGTTACATGGGCTGTGGGTGGATATATTAATTCCTTGTTCTAAAAGTGAGGTGGTAACAGGTTGAATACCTTCTTCGGCTTCTCTGGAAATGGGGTAATGTGGGACGCAAGGGAGAGGCCTTGTTGTATTTAACATAATGCGTACAGGTTCGGCACTTATTATGTGGCCTACTTCGTTCGAATGGGTTGACCATAATTGTGGAGACACCTTTTCTAACAGTTCCTGGATTGAGGATTGAAGGGCCCTTTGTTAAACATTCGTTCCTCATGCAGATGCTTACAGACTGTGATCAGGTCTCTTTGTTCAGCTACATAGATCGAGCACCTTGAGTCTCCCTCTAGAAGGCATGTTTTCTATTCCTTTTATCATTGCTGTGGTCCTTTTTTAACCCCTCTCTACTTTATCAACAACCTTCTTGAATTTTGGACATGAGAACTGGACACAATATTCCAGTAGTCCTCACCCCAGTGCAAAATACACAGGTAAAATAACCTCTCCACTCATAACTGAAGATTCCCATGCTTATATATCCCACGTCGCATTAGTTTTTTTTTGGCTGCAGCATTGCACTGTGGGCCTATTTCAATTGACTTTCTACCACGACCCCCAAATCTTTTCAGAGGAACTGCTTCCCAGGATAGAGCACCCAGCCTGTGTTCCTTGATCCTAGATGTATACCTTTACAGTTAGCTGTACTAAAATGCATATTAGGGAGGCACAGAGGGACGGAGTGAGTTACCCGAGGTCACAGAAGAAGGCTGTGGAAGAGCATGAAAAGGAAGTCAGTTTTTCGGAGTGCAAGGCGAGCACTTTAACCATTGACCCACCCTTCCTCTCTGGGGACTAGTGTCTGGGGAGTGGACCCCTGGCAGCTCAGCATGCTACATTGCCAACCATTTTCCTAGTAAGACAGTCTGTCCGTTACCCTGTCCATCCCAAGAGTCCTTCTCTACACTTGGGGAAGTCCGAATTCATGTTTCTTGAAATTCAGTGACCAATATTTCACTCAGTTTCCCAAAGCAGGGATCACCAGTGCCTTGTATTATGACTAACAACCATCCTGGCACTGACTAGTACAACCAGCTCTTTCTCCTCCTCTGTCATTTCCAAGTAACCATGGCAATATATAAAAAAGAGGTGTAGGGAATAGAAGTAGGGAGGTGATTTTTCTTCTGTAGGTGGCATTCATGAAACCAGTGCTGCAATTCTGCATTCGGGTCTTATGTGCAAATTTTAAAAATGTGGAAAAATTGAAGAGGGTGCAGAAAGAGCCACAAAAATGATTGACGAGCTGCAGAAAATGCCGGACAGTGTGAGTCATCAAGAGCTGAACCTGCTTAGCTTCTCCAAAGGAAGACGGAGCACTGACTTGATTACAGTGAACAAACACCTCCACAGGGACAAAATACAAGTCCTAAAGGGCTCTTTAAATTAGTAGGAAAAGGTATAACAGGTACAAGTGGGTGCAAATCTGAAGCTAGAAAACTTATATTTTGAAATTAGTCTCACATTTTTAACACTGAGGGTGATTAACCAGAGGATCAAACTCGCAAGGGAGATTCTGAATCATCCTGGTATCTCCAAATGAAGTCTGGATGCCTTCCTGGAAAGGAAGCTTTACTGATGAACAAGTTAAATGTAATCAAACACAATTGATTGGGCTCATATGGGGGTAAATGGGAGAAATTCTGTAGCCTCTGACATACAGGAAGTCAAACTAGATGGTCTAATTGTCCCTTCTGGTCTTATATTCTATGAATCTATGAATTGTTGTCTTCAGTGGATTGACCCTTTGAATGCTTGTGACCAGAGCAATAGAGTCACCACCAGCGTCCTTTAAACATGTAGGTTTATTAGCAGACAGCACAAAGCATTAGAGAAAATGATTATAAAATAACAAGAAGCTGTCACATGTCTGCACTCATCTGCCTCACTCATCACAACAGGTAACTTAGACAGGATTTGCTCTGGAGATACATGAACAGAACCGACCCATGGGAAGACAAGGAGCTCTTGGGAGCCAGCCTGGTTTCCCTGTGTCTGTGAGAGAGCACCTTCCCATTTGTTTGACCCTTTCTTGGGGAACCAGCCTTTTCTCAAAGCCTCCCTGAGTGAGCCTGGACCCAGTCACCATCGTGCTCAGCTCTGTCTGTGTGACAGGTTAAAGGGGTGAATCTAATCTTTTCCCTGAGATTGCTTTCTCCCAGTCAGGGCATGTAAGATGATGCCCCCATGGCCATTGCTCCATTTTTTGTCAGTTAGATCAATTTATGCTCAATGGCTTGAACACACTAGTCTGGTGCGTGGCCTGAAACCCTTGGCTTCCTCGTGACACTCCAACCCTCCCCTCAGAGATCCAGCACCTAAACCTTACTGTGGGGAGGAGATCAACAGTCACCCCCAAGCACCTCCACAGCTGCCCCAGACACCCAAGGGCTGGAGTAAAGGGATTCCCAGAAGGTAGCTGTCACAGGAATCTGGGTATTTTCTCTTTGGGTACCTGGCAGACCTGATCTTAGGGTCTCCCCTGGCATCCTTCTCAGAGTATCTGAGCACCTTGAATGTATTCTACCTCCCGTCACCCCTGTGAGTCAGGGCAGGGCAAGTCAAGGCAGGGCAGGTCAGGGCTATTATCCACTTTTACAGAAGCTCAGAGACAGTCGATGGGTTGTCCATATTGCCCATACAGGGCAAGGGAATTAAACCCAGCTCTCCTGACATGCAGAGCAGAGCACAAACCACAGGAACCATCTCCCAGCTGACTGGATGGATTCTCTGCTGCTCCAGAGTTGCACCCTGCACTGTGGAGAGACGGAATAGCAAGGAGGCAGTTACACGGGTTGGATTCTCTGGCCTGCTCCCCACCATCCCTCTGGAAAATGCATCCCTTGTTCTAAAAAGCATTTGTGCCTATTTTGCACAGGTTTAGAGGGAAACACAAGGGGTGTGGCTGTGGAAGAGTTAGGCCCATCATCCAATGGGATTTTGCGTCCCAGCTAAATGGGAGAAACAATGCAAGAATTTCCCTCAGAGGTTAACGCTGGATGGCTGCTGGTTACCATAGACAGAGCCCAGCTGCTGTGTGCCTCACACTATTCAACTGCACTGACTTGTGTCAAACTCATGTGCAGAAATTTTGAGGGCAGTTAAACAGCTGCCACAGGCATCCCACCCAGAGGTGCCTGTGTATAGAGAAGCATTGTTACCCAGTGTTTATAGCAGTGGACAAATCCGTGGTTTCTAATCCCAGCTCTGCCACTGGCCTGTGGGGTAATGATAGCAAAGTCACTCCACTTCCCAGTGACTCAGTTTCCTTATTATCTGTCTCTTTCCTAATGATTCCCAACATTCTGTTAGCTTGTTTGCCTCTTGCTGCACACTTTGCAGGTGCTTTCAGGGAACTTTCTACAATGGCTTCAAGATCTCTTCCCTGAGTGGTAACAGCTAATTTAGACTCCATCATTTTATATGCAGAATTGAGATTATGTTTTGTAACGTACATCACTTTGCATTTATCAACGTTTAATTTCATCTGCCATTTTGTTGCCCAGGGACCCAGTTTTGTGAGATCCCTTTGTAACTCTTCACAGTCTGCTTTAAACTTATCTATCTTGAGTAATTTTGTGTCATCTTTTGTATCATCCTTTTTCCAGAACAGTTATGAATATGTTGAATTATGCTGGTTCCAGTACAGACCCCAGGGACACCACTATTCTCTGACCTGTTTCCCACCACCCACAGCACCCTTGCAGGCTGAGGTACCCTGCAGGCATCTTAGCCCTCCATCTAAGGTCCTTGCAGTGACTTACTCTCAGCCTGGAAGACTGTAAACAAGATCCCCCTGTGTGGGAGAATATTTGTTCTCCAAAAGACAGGCTCTTTTAGCCTGCACCCCACTCTACTCCATAGCCCAGGACCCCCCCAGCTTCCCTGCTGTGGTCTGTGTTGGTTCCGGCTTGCCACAGCTTTCCTGGCTCGTCGCCATTTGGCCCTCTCACTAGCTAAATTCCTTCCCCCCAGGCCGAGCAAGGGCAGCCGTCCTTCCCCTGCTGCTGGGGCTATGTTAAGGCCTCAGTTAAGGCCTCGGTCTCAGGCCTTTAAAGAAGGTGTAGCCTGGGATTTCCCAAAGCAGGAACTATTCACCAGCCGGGACCATCTTCCTCTCACCCCGTAGCTGCCTCTGCTAGGCCTTGGTCAGCTCCTAAAGTACCAGGAACCTTAAAGGGCTACACCATGGAGCAGGTGTTGAATCTTCCTCAAAGGGAAGAATCCTTGACACCCCCCGTCTAATGGCCACTGTAGGACTGGGGTGGGCTTTGGAGATGGCTATGCCTCTGGGGGGAGCTGAGGCCCATTTCCAGCCCTTTCCATGGCTGGGACATCACCAATGAAGGGGATGAGAAGCGAAACTGGTCCTGAATCTCTAGTCAGACTCTTGTGCGTGTGACTCTCACTCACAGACGCAGCTCTGCTCTGCCTGGGGCAGTATGCTGGGTTGGCAGGTGCTTTGTGCAGAGCCATCCATGAGGCCAGGGAGCTGCCTGAATGGCATCTCTTAAGGCTCCTGCTTTAATCCTGGCTCTGAAACATGTCGGTAACAGGTGCCTGGGTGAGGGCGCAGCGAATGGTGGGCAGCCCTACCCCTTGCATAGCCCCACTCACAGCTGGTGTCGCTCTCATGGATCACGCAGCAGCCAGAGTGTTGAGGAGGGGCCAGGACTGTGACTGAAAAACAGCTCTGTAGCTTTTCTCATGGCCCCTGGGTGTTTAACCAGAGATGGGACAGTGACAGGTCATGGACAATGGGAGAAAACATCTATGTTTTTTCTCTGTATTGACTATATCCACAGAAATTCTAAGGTCTGAGGCTGACACTGATACAGCTCTTTATGAGATAACATCCAACCAATCCTCTGGCTCTACATAAACATAGTCTTTGTAAATACTGCTGCCTGCCTCGGTCCCGATCCCCAGTGTGCTCTTCTTCCTTATCAGCAGGTGATGGGGATCAGGAGCTCATGTGCTCTCATGTCTTCTGGAAGTGTCTAGGATGGAATACGTGGCTTGTGTTTTTCATCTCACTTGTTATCAGCGCTGAAGTCGGGTGATGACTTGACAATTCACTTGACAAACACCCTGATTATCCTCGCACGAATGGCTTTGGTTTTCACGCTGTACACGATTGGGTTCATCAAGGGTGGGACCAGCAAATAGATGTTGCCCATGACAGTCAGAATGAAGGGAGAAAAGTTCTTCACAAATCTGTGTATCACAGACAAGCCAATCGCTGGCATGTAGAAGAGAAGGACAACACAGACGTGAGAGACGCAGGTGTTCAGGGCCTTGAGGCGCTCCGCATGGGACGCGATGCTCAGCACTGTTTTGAGGATCATCACATAAGACAGGAGGATAAGCAGGACGTCCAACCCCAGTGAAGTGAGCGTTGTAAAGAAGCTGTAGATGCTGTGGACTCTGATATCCGAACAAGCCATCTTCATGACTTCCTGGTTCAGGCAGTAGGAATGGGAGAGGACATTGGCATGACAGTACTGGTAGTGTTTCAGGAGAATGGGGTAGGGAAGCATAATGCCCATCCCTCTTAGCAGAGCCCCCAGTCCCATCTTGGCTATTCTGGGTGGGGTTAAGATGGAATCATATCTCAGCGGGTTACAGATCGCAACAAAGCGGTCAAAGGCCATGCACAAGAGCTCAGTGGATTCAGTTATCGAAATCGAGTGGATGAAGAACAGCTGGGCAAAACAGGCATCAAAACTGATCTCCCTAGAGTTAAACCAGAATATGCTCAATATGGTTGGTAAGGTGGATAGCAATAAGCCAATGTCTGTGACGGCCAACATGGAAAGGAAAATATACATGGGCTCATGGAGAGTCGGATCTGTTTTTATAATGAATAGAATGACTGAATTTCCTACTATGGAAATAACGTACATTAAGCAGATGGGGATAGAAATCCAGACATGGAATTTTTCCTGCCCAGGTATTCCGGTGAGAAGGAAAACTGCAGGTTGGAATTTGGTGTCATTGACAGCTGACATGATGCACTGGGCACCCCCGGGAATTTTGAACTTTATTTCCTGAAAGGAAAAGTAACAGGAGACTAAATGATATTTAACGAGGCATAATTCTGCTCTCAGTGCAAGTCTAGAGACTTCTAGGAGCTCAAGAAAGATAAGCAAAGACATAGCCTTGGATTTACACTTATGGTTATTTGTTCTATTCATTCTATTGAAACACCTGCCATTCTTTAATGTTGGAAGAGAGGATACTGGGCTACCTAGACCATTGGTCTGACCCTATATGAAAGATAGTCATGACCTATATAAGACAGGCATTACCAGACGGCATTAGACCTATAGTCCATCTAGCCCACTATCCTGTGCCCAGTGCCAGATGCTTCAGAAAAAGGTAGAAAAAGACCTGCAGTAGACAGATGTGAGATAATGTACTCCGAGGGAAAGTTTCTTCCTGACTTGGATATATTTGATGGTGCAAATCATGAAGTTTAATCGCACTCCCAGATTTTTTTAAAAAAATCCCCACTTCTGTAATTGGACTTTCTGTTTCCCCATATAAAAATCCATTCCCTCTTTGAATCCTACTACAAACTTGATCACATTGATATCTTGTGGCTGTGAGTTCCATAGCGTCCTTCAATACTGTATGTTTTTTTCAATTCTGACCTTCTGTTTTTCAATTCTGGCCCATTGTATCATGTTTTAGACTAGAGACGTGCATAGTGAAAATGATCATTATATTTTTCTGTCTTGCATTTACGTTATTTAGAAACATGTTTCATTGACTCATATATTTTAGTTATTTTCTCCACTCCCAAGAACCCAAATTACACAACTGCCTCTTTCAAGGACCTGGGATAATTTCTTAGGGCCAGGTTCTTAGTTCAGGAACATTGAATGGAACAGCGTCGCACCAGATTTACATGCGTAAATTTGATCAGAACCGGCCTCTATTAACTTTCATTTAACAAATGCTCCCCCAAGAATCCATGCAGGAGAAGCTGAATATTCTGCCTGGCCAGTGTTGATTGAATCCAGAGAGGTCAATCATCTTACAGGCTTCTTTTTTGCCTCTCAAGACCCCCATACTCTCCCAGTGAAAGGGTTCTGTAGATATTTGGCAAGTTACAAGCTAACACAGACAGTTACTTCATTGTGGTGGGAGGGGGACTGATGTCCCAAATAGTGACAAGTGCAAGCACTAGTTTTGCACTAATGTCCAGTTGAGTTGCAAATTGCTTCATCCATGTTCATTTTCCTTCACCTCATGTCTACGCTTCACTGAAACACAGACCAGTAGTTCTGCTGTCTCATGAATTTTTGGAAAGTCTGGTACAAGTGGAGCAGAGTTATTTTGTGCATGATTCTGAATGTAAGTGCTAGAAACAGCTTCTGGTCAGTTAGCAGGAGACAGTGTCATACAACTGCTCACTGAACAAAGAGTTAGTAGCACAAACCTATTGCAAAGAGTATTTGGAATACCTCTGGAATACTATCTACAGCTCAAGTCATTAAGTAGTAATGTTACCCCCACTCCTTCCTGTACAGATTCCAACACGTCTGTGGCTGGCTTTCCATAGAAATGCATGGAATGAAAGTTGTTTTGTAATAACTGTATGAGAATGAAAAGCTTTGGCACAACATTTATCCATCTATTCTTTACCTCACACATGTAAACCCATTCTTTCCCCTCTGATCTTCTTTCAGAGATGATTTCTCAGGTTAGAGGTTAGAGGTATCATCTGGATTTCTTGAGAACTTGAAAAGGTTGCAGCCTGTCGGCCCTCACTCAATTACCTGTCAGCAAACAAAAGTCTGGGCAATCCTTTGAAGCTAGTAACTCCTCTTTTCCTGGGTCAGTAGCTGACAGGTTCGCCTGAGGTTCTGTGATGTCAGTCTGCAGCCTTTATACAGAGCTGTACAGGCTTTGGGATCAGCTTATACAATATTCACTCCCTGGGATCTCCCTCAATAGTACAGTGGTTTTCAACTGTTTTCATTTCCAGACCCCTTCCAAATTTCAAATGAAGGTGTGAATACCTTTGGAAATCAAACAGTCTTGAAACCTCTAGTGATCCGTTTACCACAGATTGGAAACCACTGGTTTAGTACAGAGTTACTCCAAAACCTGTTACAGTGCTACAACGGAGGTTTGGGGAAAGTTGATTTCAAAGTGAAATGCATGAGTATTCAAGCCCAGCTGACCCACACTTTGCTGCAGCCCAGGACCCAATCTGAGGATGGGAGAATGGTGGGATTCCAGCCCAGGAGAGGGAAAGGGACGAGGCTGACATCTGGTTCTCTGAGACCAGAGAGAGGGCAGAGAAGCAGGTAGCCCCGAAACTGTGAGGGGTCTTACATGGCAGAACAGCTGGAGCCCTCATCCAGTCAGGAAACAGAACATTTCCATTTGCTTAATATGACCTGTTACTGCAGAGGAACACAGCTCTCAGTTCCTGCGTTAACAATCAAGCCAGAGAAAAAAATGTTTGAAAATGGATTGGCTGATTATATCCCAGGAGAAAATAGATCTGAAATGGTTTGGGAACAACTAACTGATATTGCTTTGGCTCTTCTCTGGGCCAGAGCACATGGCACGTCTGGAACTGGGACCATTGAGAAATCCTGACTAAGGTCATTGGGATTTTCTCACTCCGAGTTAGCTTTGAATCTGGGGTTTCTGTGCACCTGGAATGATACCCCATAGACGACGGAAACATGGAATAGAAAGTCCCCCAGCTACCTAGTGCTGCCTGCTCTTTAGACCCTGTCACTGAGTCATACCCACAGCCCAGCAGAGTCAGCTGCTGCTGTACAGAACATCTGCCCATGTCAGGAGCTGGCAGCCTTTAACCTTCCCTTAGCGTTTGAAAGATTTAAATACATAGAAACCTGCCAACGTACCCAATGCCTGCGGAGAAGGAGTCAGCGGAGAGCTTGCACGGGCAGCAGGCAATCTCTGTTCATACAGGCTGCAACTGTCCTTATGAAGCATGTTTGCTGATTTCCTTGGGGGCCATTTGGCCATCTGGGACCCTCAGCTGATTGATTCAGTGTGTGCCAGCTTTAACCCTGTCATGGCCAATGGCAAACTGCAGGAAGCCCAATCCCAGGGCATGCACGGTGATGCCACCACACTGGACAGCAGCGCAAGTCCTGCCACAGGCTGTGTTCCTGCAATCCAGGCTGTCAGCGCTGTGGGTACGGCTCAGAGGAGTCACCGGTGTAATCTTGCTGTAATGCAGTAAAGTAGATAGCAGTAATTTCTCCAGAGCTACACTTCTAAAATGTATCCAGACTTCCAGTTTTTCAGAGACATCTGCCCCTGCATATTCAGCGAGAGAGAACGCACAGAATCAAGTTCACTTCATGTGTACCTGTCTAGTCCCCTCCCCCTCAGTTTGCCTAGTTATCCTAAGTTACTGCCAAGGCCTGAAAATGGCTGGAAGCAGCAAGAAGAATAAATGATATTTCATCCAATACATCTCTATGATTGCTAAAATGCCCCTGCACAGAAGAGGCAGATGAAGAGCCTCCAATTTCTCTTGGGGATATGGGCAACTGCAGCTGGGCAGCGCCACGGCAGCTGAGTTTTCAGTGGAAAATGATCAGTTTTCTAAGAAAAGCCACCCCAAAAATGGATGAAAAGGAAACATTGTAGTTGGGGTCAAAAATTTTTGTGGGGAGGAAAATCCACTGTTCTAGCTCTAGATCAAACCATGAGCCTCTGTCCCTCGTGTTACCAGATCCGACCCCTCAGTGGTAGCACCAGCCCCCCATAGGCCTCCTGTACTGAGCAGCCCTGGGACCTCTGCTGTGGGTGGCTATACTGGCTCTATGCCAGAGGGAGGCTCTGGAAATGGCCTGTCTGTGGTGACCCATCCATCCGTGGAACAATCTAAGATCAGAAGAACGGCCGTATTGGGTGAGACCAATGATCCCTGGAGCCCAGTGTCCTGTCTGCTGACAGTGATGGTGCCAGATGCTTCAGAGGGAGTGAACAGAACTGGGCAATTTAGCTAGTGATCCATCTCCTGACATTGAAGGACTTCTCCTCTATGGACTTATGTAATTATTTTTTGCACCCAGTTAATCTTATGCCCTTCCGAACATCCCCTGCAATGAGTTCCACAGGCTGCCTTCCCGTTGTGTGAAAAAGACCTTCCTTCAGTTTGTTTTAAACCTGCTGCCTATTAATCTCATTGGGAGACACCTGGCTCTTGTGTTATGTGAAGTGGTAAATAACACTTTCTTAGTCACTTTCTCCAAACCATTCATGATTTTATAGATCTCTATCACATCCCCCCCCCTTATTCATCTCTTTTCCAAGCTGAAAAGTCCCAGTTTTATTCATTTCTCCTCACATGGAAGCTGTACAATACACCTAATAATTTTCTCACCCATCTATGTATGTTTTCCATTTCAAATATATCTTTTTCATGATGGGGAGCCCAGAACTGCACACATGGGTTTATAGAGTGGCCTTATGATATTTTCCATCTTATTATCTGTCCTTTTCCTATGATTCTCCACATTCTGTTAGCTTTTTTACTGCCACTGCACATTGAGTGGATGTTGTCAGAGAGCTATCTGCAGTGACTCCAAGTTTTCTTTCTTGAGTGGTAACAGCCAATTTAGACCCCATCCTTTTATATGTATAGTATACTGTATACTATAGTATAGTATTTTCCAATGTACGCTACCTTGCATTTATCAACATTGAATTGCATTTGCCATTTTCTTGCCCAGTCAACCAGTTTTTTGAGATGCCTTGTTAACTCTTTGCAGTCAGCTTCAGAAGTAACTGTCTTGATTAGTTTTGTATAATCTGCAAACTTTGCCACCTCATTGTGTACCCCTATTCCAGATCATTTATGAATATGTTATACAATGCTTGTCCCGGTACAGATCCTTGTGCGACACCACTATTTACCTCTCTCCATTCTGAAAACGGACCATTGATTCCTACCCTTTGTGTAGTATCTTTTAAGCAGTTCCTGATGCAGGAGACATGACATGTACCCAATCAATATGAGGCTAGTTGAAATTCCACATTATTCTTGTGTTTTCTGCTTTTTTAGCCTCTCTAATCTCCCTGAGCATTTCACAATCATTATCACAATCCTGGTCAAATGCTTGGTAATAGATTCCTCCCACTATACCCTTATTGTTCAAGCCGGGAATGTCTATCCATAGATATCCTAGGAGAGAGTTCTATTCATTTCAGATTTTTACCCTATTGGATGCTAGGGAGTTGATAGCCAAAATATAACATTGTGAGGGCTGCATGTCTGACATGCTAGTGTTAAAATATCATTAGAAAGCATTGATTTCTAAACGTTTTCTCAAATATACATCAATATAATTCTCCTGGGTTTGTCCCGTTTGGTACCATTGTGTGCTTGGTAAGAAGGGCTTTGAAAGACCCCTAACTTGACCTATTTCTGATGACTCTGTATTATCAAAAGTTCAGCAAACGGGAGGACCTGGAGTGGGAGGATAGTGAGTCTCCCTTGCTGTGCCACAGAAGGTGTCAACATTGAAATGATAATTCTGTCACTTTTCATGATCCCTCCCTTATTCTTCCAACAATAACTTCCCATGGAATTACAGATGCTCCCAGACTATTATCAAAGGCTGCAGAAAAGCCACAAAATGGTGGGGAGTTTTGGTGACTAGCTAAAGGGCTGAAATCAAACTGGTTCCTGAGAACTTTTGTACCTGGACATTGGTCTGTTTCACAATATCCGCACAGATAACAAAACACTCTCTTCTTGGGAGGTTGCAGCGTTTCACTGCCTTGTTTCTTAGCATTCAGAACTTTCACACAGAAGAACTCCAAAGCAGAGAGAGGCAAAACAGAGTGCTCCTCAAGACAGAGACACACAACTTACCTCACCTTGCTCTAGGCTGGCTTCATACAGAGTGATTCAGATCTTCCACTTCCCTACAGAGCTCCTTGACTACAAGCGGGACCAATAAACCCTTTGTAAAGTACAGTTATAGTCCACAATTCCAGCTGTTTCTAAGTACACCACAGACTTCAAAACTGATCTAGATCCTGGGCAGGTGATCAGGTGACAGAGTGGAGGATTCCTCCACTACAGGCCATGGTGAAAGCTCACAGCTGCTTCTCAAAGGCTGCTCTAAACCCAGGGCTGGACCAGGTTGTGCAGCCTCCTTCTAGGGCAGGACAGGCTGATTTATAGTCACAGATCCCTTGGTCTCACTCTACTCTGATTCCACCCAGGCCTCAGCTGCTCACAGGCTCCATGAGTATGAGCAGCCGCAGGAGTGGAGTCCCTCAGCAAAGTTGTCTCTTGTTATTGCAAACTCAAATCATTCAAAATCCATGGGGCTGATCCACCTCATCCAAAATCATGAGATTGACTTAAAAAACAGCTAAACCTACCAATAATTATTCATTTGTTTTATTACTATCGCAGGGCTTCTCACCTGCCTTCCGTTTTTTGAGTGCAGTGTCCTGGTATCTCTGTTGGCCCCGGGATCTCTTTCTTGAGTTGTGAAAAACTGGAGAAATTACAGTAGTGAGGATTTTTTTAGAAGTCTTGAGTTGCACATTGAGTGGATGTTTTCAAAGAACTACCCACAGTGACTCCAAAATCTCTTTCTTGAGTTGTGACAGCTAATTTAGAACATATCATTTTACATGTAGAGTTGGGATTCTGTTTTCCAATGTGCATTCCTTTGCGTTTATCAGCTTTGAATTTCATCTGCTATTTTGTTGCCCAGTCACCCAGTTTTGCAAGATCCCTTTGTAGCACTTTGCACTCTGCTTTGGGTTTCAATATCTTGAGTAGTTTTGCATCGTCTGCAAATTTTGTCACCTCACAGTTTACCCCTTTTTTCGGATCATTTATGAATATGTTGAACAGGACTGGTCCCAGCATGGACCCCGGGGAACACCACTATTTATCACTCTCCATTTTGAAAACTGGACATTTATTACTACCCTTTCTTTCCTATCTTTTAAGCAGTTACTGATCCAGGAGGAGACCTTCCTTCTTATACCAAGACAGATTAGTTTCTTTAAGAGACTTTGGTGAGGGACCTTGTCAAGGCTTTCTGAAAATCAAAATATACTAGATGCACTGGATCACCCTTGTCCACATGATGTTGACCCTGTTAAAGAATGCTAGTAGATTGGTGAGGCATGATTTCTTTTATCCCATGACACCTCCGTTTACTGACTCATAGACTCATAGAATTTAATGTCAAAAGGGACAATCTGATCATCTAGTCTGACCTCCTGCACAATGCAGTCACAGAAACTCACCCATTCACTCCGCAGAACTTCACTCACCCAAACAGCCTTTGGTGGGGGACCGTGTCAAGGCTTTCTGAAAAACCAAATATACTATATCCATTGGATCATCCTTGTCCACATGCATGTTGAACCCCGCAAAGACTTCTAGTAAATTGCTGAGGCATGATTTCCCCTTTTAAAAAATTACGTTGACTCTTCCCCAACAAATCATGTTTATCTGTGAGTCTGATAAAGGTTTATTATAGTTTCAACCAATTAGCCTGGTACCAAAATTAGGCTTAGTGGCCTATAATTGCCGGGATCACCTCTGGAGCCTTCTTTAAAAATTGGCGTCACATTACCTATGCCCTCATCATCCAGTATAGAAGCTTTAACCCCATTACGGCCAATGGCAAACTGCAGAAATCCCAATCACAGGGGATGTGTGATTATGCCACCAAACGTGACAACAGCACAAGCCCTGCCACAGACTGTATTCCTGCAATCCAGGCTCTTAGTGCTGTGCATATGGCTCAGAGAAGTCACAGGGCTCCCTTGAGGACAGCTGAGTGGTACTGATGGTGTTTTAGAGATGTAATCTTGCTGCAATACAGGAAAATAGACTAATAATAGTTAAGTAGGGTCAGATTTCTCCCTGGCAGCCCCCTTTCCTGCATTACAAACCCAGGGTGCATGCTGGGAAGGAACATTCCACACAGCTCCTACTGGAAATTTGCCTCAGATTGTTCTAGTAGGGCAGGTCCCTTTCCTTCTCCCTGAGGAATAAAGGGGGGACCATGCATCCATTTTACTGTGGGTCAACATTTTTCGTGGGATCAAATCCTATGTTTTCCAGACCAGCGCTTGTTCAAAACTAGCCTCTCTCACTGTATTACGAGACCATACACCTCTGGTTACCCAGATCTGGATGTGGTAACAGCGGAGCACTTCTCTTCTGGCCTGATGAAGGAGCAGCCAACCAAAATTTGAGCAGTGTTGCAACCCCATGTGCCCACTGGGAACCCCACTCACTCATGAGGTCGCAAATCCACTGACTCAAACTTGTCCTACTGGCTTTCCTCATCTTTAACGATACAACCAGTGCTACGATTACTGAGGACAGAAAACAGGTACAATGAGCAGAGAAGGAACGCCAGCCAAACATGGGCTAATTTCAGACCAGGGACTCCAGTCAGGATGAAGGTGGAAGCACTGAAGCTACTGTTGTTAGAAACTGACATGTGTGGGGTGTGATGCTATTGTCCAGCTGCCTTTACAGAAGCCTGCAATGAGAACGATTCTAATTATCAGTGTCACACTGAGTGTTATCAGAATCAGTCCCTCACTGTCTATAGCGGGTATATAGTCTGCAAATGTTTCCCAGTACATTGCATCGGTACTGGCAGCTGTAAGCCCTCTTACTGGAATGTCAGGTATTAGGTCTATTAGGTTTGCAAGAGCTCATTGGGGGATAGAGGACACATTCCCTTTCCTCTTGTACGCTGCCAAGAAAACTACTGCCATTATTACAGGCAGGAAATCTGAGACACTGAAGGCTCAAGGCTACCATTTTCCATTGGCCAGTGATCTGTGGGATGTCAGACTTTGTGCATCCACATTCAATTGTATTTATTTTAGAAAGATCCATCACAATCATCTATCCTGAGCTTGTGCAAGACACAGGCCAGAGAGTTTTACTCATAGAATTCTGGGGCTGAGCCCAGTGCCTTGTGGCTCAGCTAGAGCAGATCTTTGACATTTAGTCTGAAGAATCGCCAGCCCCATTCAAAAATTATGGGTCACGTGTTAAAAATCATGGGATAGGTTTAAAATAGCCAGATTTAAAAATATACTCTTTGTGGGTTCTTTTTCATTTGCCTCTGGTTTCTGAGACACCTGCATCGTGTTTGTGACCCATCCGTGCCCAGGGTAGCCAACTGAAAATGTCAAGGTCAGGGCAGGCTGCAGAAGGAGAGCAGATTTTCCCCACACTGGTGGGTGACACGGAAGCCCGGCTTCCCAGCAAGCCATGAACTGCTTCTGATTTCTCCACACTGGATATCAAGAAGCCTGTCCACAAATGCCCACAGCTCCCTTTACTGCATTTCAGTTCCTGGCTTCCAAATCAGCACTAGGTCCACTAAAGAGACAAGTTACTTAAACTCAATACTCTTTACTAAAAGGTTCCCTCTGACCCCAAGGGGTCAGCCACAACACCATATAAGTTTGGATCTTACCCAAAATACCACGCTGCCAGCCAATCCTTTAGTAAGATTTATTGTAAAAAGAAAGAAGTAAACCATGAGAGAAATGTTAAAGGGTTAAAGCAAATCACAGATATACAAATGATTAAAAGTCCATATACATCAGGTTTCTGGAAGAAATGTGGAGTGGCAGGCTTGTATAGTTCCCTCTGGTTCACATCCAGTACTTGGATGGGTCTAGGTCCTTTGGTTCAGTTGCTAGATGAATTGATCCAGAGGTCGGTGTGTGTCTGCAGACTGGACAGGAGCAAAGACAAAATGGATTCCGTGGTCTGATCTTATAAACCCCCTCCCCTGGCCATGTGGCCTGTGGACAGTCACAAGACCCAAACGGGAGTCCGGAGTCACATGGGCCGATCCTGATGACTCTTCAGGTGTGCCTGGGCCCCTCCCATCTGTGAGTGCCTCAATGGGCCATTTAGCAGGCTATTGTCTTGCTGCCTCTCTGTCCGGGGTGTGTCCGAGCCAGTCCAAATTGACATACAGAAACAGCAATATAGCCATAACTTTCATTGTACCTATAACACATGAACATAAGCATTAGTATCTTACTCAGCATGATATATTCTTTCTAACGATACCTGACATGATGTATCTCACATGCATTATCATGATTCTGCCATACTGATGTCACGCGATATACTAAATCTGCACCATTCTAGCCTGCCCACGTGACAATGTTTTCTGGCTTTTGTGCAACTTCCTTTTAAATAAAAACTTTTTGTCAAAATTTGAAAGCTGAGATTCTCATGCAGCTTTTGGATCCCATCAGTTGGGTCTTAAAGAAAAATAGGAAATAGTGTGAGACTCCCAGTCAAATCACAAGAGTTGGCGCTGCTGGCCACATCTCAAGCTGAGTGCTGAAAAGAAAGGTACTGAAGATTAGTTATTGGACATCTTTGGTCACACAGGCCATTGGGGAAGAGACCCTGTTTCCATGTCCTGTGGGACACAGAGCCTCCTGTCCTCAGGACTGGTTGGAAGATTCCCTGCATTCCTGAGACACAACTCATAGCATCTCCTTCTCCTGTCCGGCCAAGACACATACACACAGAGGGGAAGCAAGGACATACACATTCCTAACAGACATAGGTGTGAATCAACCACAGCTCCAAATGACTTTTGCTAACTCTATATTGGACCCAAGCAACACCCACCCCGACACCAGATCAGCTCCCCCCAATCTTTGTGATGTTGGAAATTTGGATCGAGGATCTCAGGTGTGCATGCTGGCACTTGTCATGGAAAAGAACACGCAGCTTCTCATTTAGGGTCAAATCGAGTAGAACTTTATTCTGACAGACACAAAGCGAGCTATGGCCATAGGGGAATTTCTGTGCTGCTGTCAGGGACTCCGTCTAGGTTCGAATACGGATGTCTTGTATATGATTGCTCTTCACATACCAATCGCATACTGGAGTTTTCCATTACTAAACAAGTCTAACAGCTACCTCCTTATCTGTTACAAGAATAACTGGGGGCAATTACAAAAGCAGCTAGTTTAAAAAAACAGCTTAAGGCGCAATCAACAGTTTTCAGCAGGTTTTTCATCTATAGTCATGCTAACTTACATTTTCATCATTAATTTCAGTGTAAAGCCTACCAGGCCTTGATTTTCTGCTTCCACATTCCACCCTTTGGTGCTTTTTAGCACCGCATCTATAGTCTAATCTGCATTAATCCATTCACTTCCTCGTCTTCTTCTTTTTTCTTCTCTTGTAGGCTGGTTAAATATGCATTATAACATCTACCACTCCATCCCCTTGGCCAATATTTATAAGCCCAAGTGCCACACAAACAAGATGGGGGTCTCTCTTTTTGTTGAGAACTGATTTTAGAAATGGCTGTAAAAAGCCTCAGATAGGAAATGTTTTTTAGCAGTTATTTAATCTTAGAATGTTTTGAAGTAATGAAATAGCTAAGAGGTCTAGACGCCAGTAGAGGTGGAATGCTGAGAAAGACCTTATAACTTAGATAAGAAAAGTTGCAAGAATTCAGTTAGAAAAATTCCGAGATAATATTTTTTTAGTATGTATGACCATGGAAACTGGGACGTGTAAAAACTTGTTTATACCACCCTATAAATACGTTCAGTTTTTTTCGAAACAAGCATCGTTCCTTACATTTGAAGTGACCACCTTCTTTATCTAAAGAATAAACTTTGATTTTGCTAATCTGTTGTAGGCTAATTTTGGACCATCCGCCAAGGCAATGGACGTATTAGTAAGGACCCCTGAGCTTGGGTTGTTCCACAAACCAATACTGTCCTATTGTAGAATTCCGAGTATAACAACCATTTGGCATTGTACTCCCTATGGTTGTCTCACATTGATTGAACCTAAGGCTTTAGCTGTGGAATATCTTCCAACTATAACTCCACACTCATAACACACAGGAACCATGTTGTTAGGGTTTACTACTCTAATAAACTCGGTTATATTTCATTTTACAGTATTCCAAGTTTCATTCCAATTGTGAGGGCGTTGGTCAAATGCCTCTTTCGGCGTCCCTGTAGGAACAGGTATGGGGATCATAGGAATTCCTTCTTCAGCATGAATGGGAAGATGGGCACAAACCCAACAAACCCAACAATTTGAAACTCTAACATTTTTGGTATATTGAATTATTGTAGACAGGAAAGTATTTCCTTTAACAAAGGCTGTGAGACTAAGAGTCCATATAAGACAATGTTGCATTTTGTATAGATTACACTGTAGCTGTGAGATATTGGAGACCGTAGACACCCTGGGTTTCGCCTTGTGGTATGTTTACCAAAGCATCCCACTATTATGGTGCTGTACTATCTTCCAACTCGCCCTTGCCTAGTACAGATGTTGGCATGAAGTCTTAAAACTTTGGTTTCCACATTACAATAAGTATTAATACAATCAATACCATTAAACAAAAAAGCAATTTGTCCTTGACTTGTCTCTAAGTCCCAATAGTTGTCAAGAACAGTCCATGAATTTGTAGAGTTTACAGGGGAAGAGTTGTTGTAGATCATTGGATAGTGATCTGCTTCTCAAATAATAGGGGTGGAGTTGTAGCACATCCTTTTCCCTCTGACATGGCAAATCCTCTTCTGGTGCAAGGGAGAGGTTACGAGCACTTCCACCCTACTCCTCTGACCTTATTTCTTCAGCTGCAGAGGTCCTTTTACAATGCGAGGCATGTATCCAAGACTGGTGGTCTTGGCCCTTTACAGCCGTTTTAGTGATGAGGAGTACCTGGAGTGGACCTTTCCAACGTGGTTCCAGGGCTGACTTTCTTTGGTGGACTTTTATGTAGACCCAATCACCAGGTTGGAGGGACTGACAAGGTTCCGTTGCAGGTGTTGGGAGGACTTCTTGAACCTGTGAGTAGACAGACTTGATACACTGCATTAACATTTTACAATAGTCCTGTATCACATCACCAGTTAACTGTAAGACAAATTCTTGCGGGTTTGGTGGTGGGGTGTGTGGCAGCCTCATAGGTCTGGCCATAAGGATCACATGCAGGGATAGTCCATGCTTCCGGTTGACAGTGTTTCTAATATACATGAGAGCTATGGGTAGGGCATCTGGCCACTTCAGGCTAGTTTCTGCGCATATTTTAGCTAATCTAGTTTTCAGATCAGAATTCTTTCTTTTACAGCTCCGCTACACTGGGGGTGATATGCATATTGCATGTGTCGTTGAATTCCTAAGGCTTTACACAAGTTCTGAATGACCTGTCCTGTGAAGTGGGTCCCTCTATCGCTGTCCAAAATGAGGGGCAACCCAAACCTAGGTATGAATTCTCTCAACAGTTTCTTGGCGACGGTTACTGCATCCACTCGCTTACAAGGATATGCTTCTACCCATCCTGAAAACACATCAATTATGACTAACAAATATTCAAAATTACAACATTTAGGCATTTGGATAAAAACCATTTGTAAGTTCAGAAAGGATCCGCACAGAGTGGGTGCACCGAGGATTTTGTCTTTTCTTTCTGGCCTATGTTACGGGCCAGACAGATAGGACAGGTGCTGCAGTTGTGTACTGTTATGCTATGGAAGAAAAATGTGGGGCAAACAAATCACGCTGTGCTCCACTGTGGCTCACATGGGCAAGGTAGGGTAAATTGGCCTTGAGCGCTACCAAGCGGCCATCTTTGGCACCCTTGTCGTAGCCAGTCCTCTTTTTCTTGTTCTGAAGCCTCATCTTGCAGTTTTGTTAACCTAGTAAGGCTAGCCAGAGACGACTGGTCTCAGGAAAGGAAAAGAGTAGTAAAATCTGTCGCAGGAAGGCCTGTAATGGCCGCATTCCTAGCTGCCTGACCAGCTAGGGCATTTCCATGTGTGACATCATTATAAGGGGTAAGGTGGGTATGACATTTAACGATGGTTAGGGCGGAGGGTAACTGCAGCGCCTGCAATAATGCATCAACATACTGTCCATTTCAAACGGGGGTTCCAGCCGAAGTGAGGAATCCTCGCTGCTTCCAGAGTTCAACAAAGTCATGGAGAACTCCAAAGGCATATCGGGAATCACTGTAAATGGTTGCAGATAGATTATCTGCTAATATACATGAACGAGTAAGGGCTAATAATTTGGCAATCTGGGCAGACAAAACATGTTGCAGATGGTGTGCCTCTAACACTTGGTGCTGCATACATACTGCATATCCAGAGACAAGGTTACCCAAGCTGTCTCTGAGGCAAGAACCATCAACAAACAAAACTAAATCGGGGTTCAACAAAGGGACATCTTGGAGATCAAGGCGAGCAGTAAGGAGATGTTCAGTAACTGACAAACAATCATGAGGATCACCGTTAGAAAGAGTGGGAGGAGTGAGGCAGGATTCAATACAGGACAGTGGGTAAGGATGATATCTGAGACTAAAAGAAGGAATTTCTCGTATTTGGTTAGTCTCGCATTGAATAAATACTGGGTTTTGCCTCTAAAGAGTAGGGCAGCCACAGCATGTGGAATGGCCACAATCAAAGGGCATCCTAAAACTAGAGTCTCAGCTTTCTCAACTAAAAGGGCTCCTGCAGCATCAGAGTGGAGACAGGGAGGGAGTCCTGCTACTACTGGGTCTAAGTCAGTGCTAAAATATGCAACAGAACAGAGGTCCACAACAGTAAAATAGATGGTGGTTGTGGGGATATAAAACAAGATAGTTGCTGGATTTGGGACTATGAGGAAGGTGGGTAAGACAACAGCATTAACTGCTCGGAGATCTTGCACAAATCGGTAAGTGTTTTCTCCAGGTGTCTTTACTGGGAGGATAGGAATGTTACATGGGCTGCGGGTGGGAATATTAATTCCTTGTTCTAAAAGTGAGGTGGTAACAGGTCGAATACCTTCTTCGGCTTCTCTGGAAATGGGGTACTGTGGGACGCAAGGGAGAGGCCTTGTCGTGTTTAACAAACTGCATACAGGCTTGACACTTATTATGTGGCCTACTTCGTTCTAATTGTGGGGGGACCTGTTCTAACAGTTCCTGTTGCAACGAGGAAGTGTCAGGCTCGGTGTCCCTCAGGTCAGATTCCTGTAATAATGTCAATATTGCCTCTCTCCAGGTTCTGATATGTCAAGAGAAATACCATCCAAGGTGCAATAAATAACACAACTCAATTTGCATAACAAATCTTTTCCCAATAAATTAACTGGTTTGGACGTGCTGAGCAAAAATGCTCAGAAATAGGTCCAATAGTAACTAACAATGGTTGAGACACAGGGTGAGGGATAGACTTACCGCTTATACCTATAGCATTAACAATTTCTGCTGAAACAGGAACATGGGAGAATTCGGAAACTCTTAAAGTAGAGTGGGAAGCACCGGTATCAATTAGGCAGGATACAAGTTGACCATTTACAAGGCACTGCAAGCTGGGTCCAGACTGATCTAGGGGAATCAAGGGAGCGATGATGTCACCACCCTCCGCGCTGTCCTATGCAGGGTTACTATAGTTGTTTAGGTTTGGGGTATGGTTGGGGAGAGCGGTAGGGAGAATGGCGGGGTTTGTGGTCCGACCTGGTCGTTTGGGGGCACTCGGACCTCCAGTGACCAGTTTGTTTACAGTAATGGCACTGTTTTCCGTAGATCCTATTGACCATGTTGCTGAGGTTGGATATTTGTACTTGTCCCTTGTTCGTTTGTCCTCGCCCCCTGCTTCTTCCTCTCTCCCTGTCCCTTCCCCTTTGATTCCCACTATGGTTTTGTAATTGTTGAATCTGAAGGGCCATTGGCCTGGTCTCGCTATCTTCTTTTGCTTTCTCTAATTTCTTTTGGAAATGTTGTGCGGCAGCTAATAGTTCTGTTAATGATTTTCCCTTCCAGACAATAACTACCCGTTGAATTTCACTTGAAATCTTGGGTAAAAGTCCTTGAACAAAGGCAGTTGCCATGGCTTGTGGCACTTTTTGCTCAGGATCGTTCATAACCGAGTGGCGTTCGAACATCTGTTTCAATCTCTGGAGATAATTGGATGGTTCATCCCCCTTGTTTTGTTTGCACGCATTAATTTTAGTCCAATCGGCTTTCCGTGGACAAATCGTAAGCACCGCATCTAGTAGTTGACTACGAGCAGTGGCTAACACTTGGTCAGTACCAGGATCTTGAGTTGGCCAGCGAGCTTCGGCATGAAGTCTCTGAATGGTTTCTCGGGGAAGGATGGCTTGCAAGAGTTAATTTAAATCTGCCCAAGTGGGGTCATAACAAGTTGTAATGGTTTGGAGCTCTTCTTGGAATTTCACGGGATCTTCCCTGACTTTTGGAAATGCTTGAGCTAGGTTAAATAAGTTAGTCAGGGACCATGGGACAAGCAGAGGCACCAGGTTTGTCCCTTGTCCTGGAATTTGCCGGAGCGGGAATTGTTCAGTCGGGGCTGTAGTGGGTCGCTTCTGGAGAGCATATCCGGAGGAGTCAGGACTAAGTTGGGGTTGACTAGTAATCACAGAAATGATAGTAGGTCCCTGGCCAGGTAGTCTGGGCAGATACACCAGGGCCAGGGCTGGTAGTAGAATCAGCCAGAGCCTGTCGTCTTTCCTAAGGTGGTGGTTGTTGGAGTTGATCAGGACTAGCTGACTGACCCGGAGGTGCAATAGGGATTGCGGACCATAGGTCTAGCAGGTCCTTGGTTGTTTCTTGAGAATGGGGTACCCCTTCTAATGCTGGATACAGATGTCGAAGGCCCGAATTTGGGGGAGAGGCCAATTTCTTCCATACCTCTTTCAATTGCTGTTTTCAATTTTCCTGGGAGTCTTTGAGACTCCGCGTTTGTGACTTATTACGTCTTTTTGAAGCTTCATCGTTCCAGTCAAAAAATGAATCACATATTGTCTGGGATACTTTGGATCTAAGTGACTCCAATGTTCCTCTCAAATGCATTATTTTTTCTAGATCAAATGTTCCTGCCTCAGGGAATTGTTTGCTGGGATCATCTCTAGTGAAAAAATGCCACTTACCCAGAAACTTGCAAGAGAATAATGGGTTGGGGTTCCTTTAGAGAGAACTAGTACTTTTTTTGACTGTCTTGTTCCCATTTTCATTCACACAAGACGCAGGAATGTCTTATTGAGGGATCCATACCGCCTCATTCTCAGCCCGCAATCTCCACTGCTGAGGGGAGGACGAACCAGATATCGGAATGCTTATTTAGCAGGAGGGGGTTGGAGAGGGAACAAGACACAAAAGGGGTCCTCCAAAGTCACAGAAGTCCTAACCCTAGGCCCATCTAGTGACCGAGGCTGAGGTGTCCTTGGACAACAGATCTAAGGAGGCTCATGAATTAGAGAAGGGGAAGGAGTAGCCTTGCAGCTGCAAACACTCCACCTGTCCATTGGGTTCCCGGGGTTCGGGAAAGCCCCTCTTGCAATCTACTTACACCGGTCGTTGCCAACAAGGCTCGCAGTGGAAATTTCAAGGTATTTGCTCTTTGGATACCTGGCAGAGCTGATCTTAAGGTCTCCCCCGGCTTCCTTCTCAGAGTATCTGAGCAACTTGAATGTATTTTACCTCCCGTCACCCCTGTGAGTCAGTGCAGGGCAGGGCAGGGCTATTATCCACTTGTACAGAATCTCAGAGACAGTCGATAGGTTGTCCGTGTTGACACAGGGCAAAGGAATGAAACCCAGCTCTCCTGACATGCAGAGCAGAGCCCATACCACAGGACCCGTCTCCCAGCTGGACTGGCTGGATTCTCTGCTGCTCCAGAGTTGCACCCTGCACTGTGGAGAGAGGGAATAGCAAGGAGGCAGTTACAGAGGTTGGATTATCTGGCCTGCTCCCCATCATCCCTCTGGAAAATGCATCCCTTATTCTAAGTGGCATTTTTGCCTATTTTGCACAAGTTTAGAAGGAAACACAAGGGGTGTGGCTGTGGAAGAGTCAGGCCCATCATCCAATGGGATTCTGCGTCCCAGCTAAATGGGAGAAACAATGCAAGGATTCCCACACAAGTTAACTCTGGATGGCTGCTGGTTACCATAGACAGAGCCCAGCTGCTGTGTGCCTCACACTATTCAACTGCACTGACTTGTGTCAAACTCATGTGCAGAAATTTTTACGGCAGTTAAACAGCTGCCACAGGCATCCCAGCCAGAGGTGCCTCCTTATAGAGATGCAGTGTGACCCAGTGGTTATAGCAGTGGACAAGTCCATGGCTTCTAATCCCAGCTCTGCCACTGGCCTGTGGGGTAATGATAGCAAAGTCACTCCACTTCCCTGTGACTCAGTTTCCTTATTATCTATCTCTTGCCTAATGATTCCCAACATTCTATTAGCTTGTTTGCCTCTTGCTGCATACTGAGCAGGTGCTTTCAGGTAACTTTCTACAATGGCTCCAAGATCTCTTTCCTGAGTGGCAACAGCTAATTTAGACCCCATCATTTTATATGCAGAATTGGGATTATGTTTTGAAATGTGCATCACTTTGCATTTATCAACATTCAATTTCATCTGCCATTCTGTTGCCCAGTCACCCACTTTTGTGAGATCCCTTTGTAACTCTTCGCAGTCGGTTTTGGACTTATCTATCTTGTGTAATTTTGTGTCATCCTTTTTCCAGAATGGTTATGAATATGTTGAACTATGCTGGTCCCAGTACAGACTGCGGGGGAAACCATTGTTCACCTCCATTCTCAAAACTGACCGTTTATTTCTACCCTTTGTATTCCTACCCTTTTAACTGGTTACTGGTCCAGGAGATGATCTTCCCTCTTGTCCCATAACAGATTACTTTCTTTAAGAGCCTTTGGTGAGGGACTTTGTCAACAGCTTTCTGAAAATCTAAGTACACTGTATCCACTGGATCACCTTTGTCCACAAGCATGTTGACTTAGTGAAGCATGATTTCCCTTTAGAAAAGCCATGTTGACTGTTCCCAAGAAATTATGTTCATCTACAAGTGTAAAAATTCTGTTCTTTACTATAATTTCAACCAATTTGTCTGGTAATGAAGTTAGGTTTGCAGATCTACAATGGCGCCTTTTTAAAAAACTGGTGTCACATTAGCTATGGTGCAGTCATCTGGTACAGAAGCTGATTTAAATGATAAGTTCCATACCAGAGTTAGTAGTTCTGCTATTTCATGTCTGAGTTCCTTCAGAAATCTTCGGTGAATCCCATCTGATTCTGGTGACCTATTACTGTTCAATTCATCAGTCTCCTGATGACATGTGCTGTATAAGAGCTAGGTTTTATTATTAAGCCCTGGCTGAGGAATCCCTGTACAGCCAACTACTGCGTCCCATCCCACTGCAGGCCCATCCAGCTGGGTCACGGCTTTGGTGCTGATAAATGGCTCAGATACCAGATCCAAGTGCCTATTTTAGCCTGTAGGTGTTCAGAGATGATATCCTGCTTTGTGCGCTTCACAACCCCAGGTACACTCCCAACCATAGGAAAGACTGAAAAATAATAAATAATTCTGCTCTAAACCCAGAACCTAGGACAATTGAGTGAGTTTGATCACTTAATATTTTATTTAAACTATGCATATTTAACACGTGGAAATCCCGGCCTGCAGGTGCTTTTGCTTAGGAGATTTGGAGGATTCAACAAAGGGAATGAAAGTTTTTACGTGTGACAGGAACACAAACATCTGTGTGCAAAGGAGCAGAAAAGTTAGAAGAGTTTTTCTCTCTTTATGTTCCCGATCGTGACCTGCTCCTCCTGTTGCTGGGTAAAGGAAGGAGGGTCTTGCGGGTAAGGCAGGGCACCAGGATTTAGGCAACTCACATTTAAGTCCAAGCTCTGGCACAGATTCCCTGTGTGAACTGGGACCTAAACTTGCAGAACAGAGTCCAAACGACAGGACCAACTTCCCAGCCGGACCGGCTAGATTCTCGCTGCCCCAGAGCTGCTCCTCGTGCTGTGGGGAGCAGGGATAGCAAGGAGTAAGTTACAGGGGTTTGATTCTCTGACCTGTTCCCCACTACCCACAGCACCTTTGCAGGCTGAGCTACCCTGCAGGCACCCTACCTCTCCATCTAAGGTCCTTGCAGTGACTTACTCTCAGCCTGAAAGACTGTAAATAAGATCCCCCTGTTTGAGGTAATATTTGTTCTCCAAAACACAGGCTCTTTTAGCCTTCACGCCACCCTACTCCATAGTCCAAAACTCCCCCGAACCTCCCTGCTGTGGTCTGTGTTGGTTCAGGCTTGCCACAGCTTTCCTGGCTCGTGGCCAGCTGGCCCCCTCACTAGCTCAGTTCCTTCCCCCCAGGCCGAGCAAGGGCAGCCGTCCTTCCCCTGCTGCTGGGGCTATGTTTAGGCCTCAGTGAAGGCCTCGGTCTCAGGCCCTTAAAGAAGGTGTAGCCTGGGATTTCGCAAAGCAGGGACTATTCCTCAGCCAGGACCATCTTTCTCTCACCCCGTAGCTGCCTCTGCTAGGCCTTGGTCAGCTCCTAAAGTACCAGGAACCTTAAAGGGCTACACCATGGAGCAGGTGTTGAATCTTCCTCAAAGGGAAGACTCCCTGATACACTCACAGATGCAACTCTGCTCTGCCTGGGGCAGTATGCTGGGTTAGCAGGTGTTTTGTGCAGAGCCATCCATGAGGCCGGGGAGCTGCATAGATGGCGTCTCTTAAGGCTCCTGCTTTAATCTTGGCTCTGAAACATCTCGGTCCAGGTGCCTGGGTGAGGGCGAAGGGAATGGTAGGCAACATTGCCCCTTGAATAGCCCCGCTCACTGCTGGTGCCACTCTCATGGATCATGCAGCACCCAGAGTGTTGAGGAAGGGACAGAACTGCGACTGCAAAACAGCTCTGCAGTTTTTCTCATGGTCCTGGATGTTTAACCAGAGATGGGACAGTGACAGGTCATGGACAATGGGAGAAAACATCTACATTTTTTCTCTGTATTGACTATATCCACAGAAATTCTGAGATCTGAGGCTGACACTGATACAGCTCTTTATGAGATAGCATCCAACTGATCCTCTGGCTCTACATAAACACAGTCTTTGTAAATACTGCTGCCTGCCTCGGTCCCGATCCCCAGTGTGCTCTTCTTCCTTATCAGCAGGTGATGGGGATCAGGAGCTCATGTTTTCTCATGTCTTCTGGAAGTGTCTAGGATGGAATAGGTGGATTGTGTTTTTCATCTCACTTGTCATCAGCGCTGGAGTGGGTGATGAACTGACCCTTCATTTGATGAACACCTTGATTATCCTCGCACGAATGGCTTTGGTTTTCACGCTGTACACGATTGGGTTCATCAGGGGTGGGACCAGCAAATAGACGTTGCCCATGAGACTCTGAACCAAGGGAGAAAAGTTCTGCACGAATCTGTGTATCACAGACAAGCCGATCCATGGCATGTAGAAGATCAGGACGACACAGACGTGGGAGACGCAGGTGTTCAGGGCCTTGAGGCGCTCTGCATGGGACGCGATGCTCAGCACTGTTTTGAGGATCATCACATAAGACAGGAGGATGAGCAGGACGTCCAACCCCACGGTAGTGAGCAGTGTAAAGAAGCTGTAGATGCTGTGGGCTCTGATATCCGAACACGCCATCTTCATGACTTCCTGGTTCAGGCAGTAGGAATGGGAGAGGATATTGGCATGACAGTACTGGAAATGTTTCAGGAGAATGGGGAGCGGGAGTATATTACCCATCCCTCTTAGTAGAGCCCCCAGTCCCATCTTGGCTATTCTGGGTGGAGTTAATATGGAATCATATCTCAGCGGGTTACAGATTGCAACAAAGCGGTCAAAGGCCATCGACAAGAGCACAGAGGATTCAATTAACGTAAACCAGTGGATGAAGAACAGCTGGGCAAAACAGGCATCAAAACTGATCTCCCTAGAGTTAAACCAGAATATGCTCAGGACGGTTGGTAGGGTGGATAGCGATGTGCCAATGTCTGTGATGGCCAACATGGAAAGGAAAATGTACATGGGTTCATGGAGAGTCGGATCTGTTTTTATAATGAATAGAATGATTGAATTTCCTACTATGGCAATAACGTACATTAAGCAGATGGGGATAGAAATCCAGACATGGAATTTTTCCTGCCCAGGTATTCCGGTGAGAAGGAAAACTGCAGGTTGGAATTTGGTGTCATTGACAGCTGACATGATGCACTGGGCACCCCCAGGAATTTTGAACTTTATTTCCTGAAAGGAAAAGTAACAGGAGACTTGATATTGAATGAGAAATCATTCTGCTCTCAGTGCAAGTCTAGAGACTTCTAGGAGCTCAAGAAAGATAAGCAAAGACATAGCCTTGGATTTACACTTATGGTTATTTGTTCTATTCATTCTATTGAAACACTTGCCATTGTTTAATGTTGGAACACAGGATACTGGGCTACCTATACCATTGGTCTGACCCTGAATGGAAGATAGTCATGACCTATAGTAAGACAGGCATTACCAGATGGCATTAGACCTATAGTCCATCTAGCCCAGTATCCTGTGCCCAGTGCCAGATGCTTCAGAGGAAGGTAGAAGAAGCCCTGCAGTAGACAGCTGCGAGATAACCTACTCCCAGGGAAAGTTTCCTCCTGACTTGGACATATCTGATAGTGGAAATCATGAAGTTTAATAGCACTCCCAGATTTTTTTTTAAAAATCCCCACTTCTGTAATTGGATTTTCTGTTTCCCCATATAAAAATCTTTTCTCTCTTTGAATCCTACTACAGACTTGACCCCATTGATATCTTGTGGCTGTGAGTTCCATAGCCTCCTTCAGTACTGTGTGGTTTTTCAATTCTGACTTTCCCACAAATATCCTCTCAGGCCCTCCGCTTCTGAGTATGGCCCATTGTATCATGTTGTTAGACTAGAGACGTGCATAGTGAAAATGATCATTATATTTTTCTGTCTTGCATTTATGTTATTTAGAAACATGTTTCATTGACTCATGTATTTTATTTATTTTCTCCACTCCCAAGAACCCAAATTACGCAATTGCCTCTTTGCAGGACATTGGATAATTTCTTAGTGCCAGGTTCTGAGTTCAGGAACATTGAATGGAACAGCCTCACACCAGATTTACATGTGTAAATTTGATCAGAACCGGCCTCTCTTAACTTTCATTTAAGACATGCTCCCCCAATAATCCCTGCAGGAGAAGCTGAATGCTCTGCCTGGCCAGTGTTGATTGGATCCAGAGAGGTCAATCATCTTACAGGCTTCTTTTTTGCCGCTCAAGACCCCTATACTCTCCCAGTGAAAGGGTTCTGTAGATATTTGGCAAGTTACAAGTTAACACAGACAGTTATTTCAGGAGCGTGGCAGGGGGACTGATGTCCCAAATAGTGACTAGTGCAAGCACTAGTTTTGCATTAATATCCAGTTGAGTTGCAAATTGCTTCATCCATGTTCATTTTTCTTCACCTCATGTCTACGCTTCACTGAAACACAGACCAGTAGTTCTGCTGTCTCATGAATTTTTGGAAAGTCTGTTTCAAGTGGAGCAGAGTTATTTTGTGCATGATTCTGAATGTAAGTGCTAGTAACAGCTTCTGGTCAGTTAGCAGGAGACAGTGTCATACAACTGCTCACTGAACAAAGAGTTAATAGCACAAACCCATTGCAAAGAGTATTTGGAATACCTCTGAAATATTTTCTACAGCTAAAGTCATTAAGTAATAAAGTTACCTCTCTTCCTTCCTGTACAGATTCCAACACGTCTGTGGATGGCTTTGCATAGACATGTATGGAATGAGAATTTGGTTTGTAATAACTGTATGAGAATGAAAAGTATTGGCACAACATTTATCCATCTATTCTTTACCTCACACATGTAAACCCATTCTTTCCCCTCTGATCTTCTTTCAGAGATGATTTCTCAGGTTACAGGTATCATCTGGATTTCTTGAGAACTTGAAAAGGTTGCAGCCTGTCGGCCCTCACTCAATCACCTGTCAAAAAACAAAACTCTGGGCAATCCTTTGAAGCTAGTAACTCCTTTTTTCCTGGGTTAGTAGCTGACAGGTTCGCCTCAGGTTCTGTAATGCCAGTCTGCAGCCTTTATACAGAGCCGTACAGGCTTTGGGATCAGCCTATACGATATTCTCTCCCTGGGATCTCCGTCAATACTACAGTGGTTTTCAACTGTTTTCATTTCCAGACCCCATCCAAATTTCAAATGAAGCTGTGAATACCTTTGGAAATCTAACAGTCTGCAAACCCCTAGGATTGTTTATCACAAATTGAAAACCACTGGTGTAGTACAGAGTTACTCCAAAACCTGTTACAGTGCTACAATGGAGGTTTGCGGAAAGTTGATTTCAAAGTGAAATGCATTAAATATTCAAGCCCAGTTGACCCACAGTTTGCTGCAGCCCAGGACCCAATCTGAGCGTGGAAGAATGGTGGGATTCCACCGCAGGATAGGGAAAGGGACGAGGCTGGCATCTGGTACTCAGACCAGAGAGGGGGCAGAAAGCAGGTAGCCCCGAATCTCTGAGGGGTCTTACAGGGCAGAACAGCTGGAGCCCTCATCCAATCAGGAAACAGAACAATTCCATTTGCTTTATATGACCTGTTACTGCAGAGGAACACAGCTCTCAGTTCCTGCATTCACAATCAAGTCAGAGAAAAAATGTTTGAAAATGGATTTGCTGATTATATCCCAGGAGAAAACAGATCTGAGGTGGTTTGGGAACAACTCACTGATATTGCTTTGGCTCTTCTCTGGGCCACAGCACACGGCACCTCTGGAAATGGGACCACTGAGAAATCCTGACTCAGTGAATCGAGGTTTTCACACTCCGAGTTCGCTTTGAATCTGGGGTTTCTGTGCACCTGGAATGATCCCCCATAGACCACGGAAACATGGAATAGAAAGTCCCCCAGCTACCTAGTGCTGCCTGCTCTCCAGCCCCTGTCACTGAGTCACACCCACAGCCCAGCAGAGTCAGCTGCTGTTGCAGAGAACATCTGCCCATGTCAGCAGCTGACAGCCTTTACCCTTCCCTTGGCATTTGAAAGATTTAAAGACAGAGAAACCTGCCAACGTACCCAAGGACTGTGAGAAGGGGAGCAGCTCCCAGCAGAGATCTGCACCCTAACGGAGAAGGAGTCAGCGCAGAGCTTGCACGGGCAGCAGGCAGTGTCTGCTCAGACAGGCTGCAACTGTCCTTATGAAGCATGTTTGCCCATTTCCTAGGGGGGCCACTTCATCATCAGGGACCCTCAGCTGATTGGTTCAGAGTGTGCCAGCTTTAATCCCGTCATGGCCAATGGCAAACTGCAGGAAGCCCATTCCCAGGGCATGCACGGTGATGCCATCACACTGGACAGCAGCGCAAGTCCTGCCACAGGCTCTGTTCCTGCAATCCAGGCTGTCAGCGCTGTGCGTACGGCTCAGAGGAGTCACAGGTGTAATCTTGCTGTAATGCAGTAAAGTAGATAGCAGTAATTTCTCCAGAGCTGCACTTCTAAAATATATCCAGACTTCCTGTATTTCAGAGACATCTACCCCTGCATATTCAGCGAGAGAGAATGCACAGAATCAAGTTCACTTCACGTGTACCTGTCTAGTCCCCTCCCCCTCAGTTTGCCTAGTTATACTTAGTTACTGCCAAGGCCTGAAATTGGCTAGAAGCAGCAAGATGAATAATTGATATTCCATTCCAATAACTGGCAGTGACTTGGACATCTCTAAGATTCCTAAAACGCACCTGCACAGAAGAGGCAGATGAAGAGCCTCTTGGGGATATGGGCAGTGCCATGGCAGCTGAGTTTTCAGTGGAAAATGATCAGTTTTCTAAGAAAAGCCACCCCAAAAATGGATGAAAAGGAAACATTGTAGTTGGGGTCAAAAATTTTTGTGGGGGGGAAAATCCACTGTTCTTGCTCTAGATCAAACCGTGAGCCTCTGTCCCTAGTGTTACCAGATCCGACACCTTGGTGGTAGCACAAGCCCCCCATAGGCCTCCTGTACTGAGCAGCCCTGGGAACCTCTGCTGTGGGTGGCTATGCTGGCTCTATGCCAGAGGGAGCTCTGGAAATGCCCTCTCTGTGGAAACCCATCCGTCCGTGGATCAGAAAAATGGCCGTATTGGGTGAGACCAATAGTCTATAGAGCCCAGTGTCCTCTTTCCCAAGAGTGGTTGGTGCCAGATGCTTCATAGGGAGAGAACAGAACAGGGCAATTTAGCGAGTGATCCATCTCCTGTCATTGAAGGATGAATCCTCTATGGACTAATTTAATTATTTTTTGGACCCAGTTATACTTATGCCCTTCAAAACATCCCCTGCAATGAGTTCCACAAGCTGCCTTCCCCTTTTGTGAAAAATAACTTACTTTAGTTTGTTTTAAACCTGCTGCCTATTAATTTCATTGGGCGACACCTGGCTCTGTCTTATGTGAAGGGGTAAATATCACTTTCTTAGTCACTTTTTCGAAACCATTCATGATTTTATAGATCTCCATCATATACCCCCCTATTCATCTCTTTTCTAAGATGAAAAGTCCCAGTTTTATTAATTTCTCCTCATATGGAAGCTGTTCCATAAACCTAAACATTTTGTCACTTTTCTATGTACTTTTCCAAATTCAAATATATCTTTTTCACGATGGGGAACCCAGAACTGCATGCAGCATTCAAGGTGATTCCCCACATTCTGTTAGCTTTTTTACTGCCACTGCACATTGAGTGGATGTTGTCAGAGAGCTATCCGCAATGACTCCAAGTTCTCTTTCCTGAGTGGTAACAGCCAATTTAGACCCATCCTTTTATATGTGTAGTATACTGTATACTATAGTACAATATTTTCCAATGTACGTTACTTTGCATTTATCAACATTGAATTGCATTTGCCATTTTCTCGCCCAGTCATCCAGTTTTTTGCAGTCAGCTTCAGAATTAACTGTCTTGATTAGTTTTGTATTATCTGCAAACTTTGCCACCTCACTGTTTACCCCTTTTCCACATCATTTATGAATATGTTGTACAGTGCTGGTCTCGGTACAGATCCTTGTGCGACACCACTATTTACCTCTCTCCGTTCTGAAAATGGACCAGTAATAAAAAAAAGTGAATAATTATTGATAGGATCAGCTGTTTTTTAAGTAAATCTCATAATTTTGGATGGGGTGGATCAGCCCCATGGATTTTGAATGATTTGGGTTTGCAATAACAAGAGACAACTTTGCTGACGGACTCCACTCCTGTGGCTGCTCATACTCATGGAGCCTGTGAGCAGCTGAGGCCTGGGTGAGCTGGAAGCAAGGTGAGACCAAGAGATCTGTGACTATAAATCAGCCTCTCCTGCCCTAGAAGGAGACTGCACAACCTGGTCCAGCCCTGGGTTTGGAGCAGCCTTTGAGAAGCAGCTGTGAGCTTTCACCATGGCCTGTAGTGGAGAAATCCTCCACTCTGTCACCTGATCACCTGCCCAGGATCTAGCTCAGTTTTGAAGTCACTGGTGTACTTAGAAACTGTTGGAATTTAGGACTATCACTGTAGTTTACAAAGGCTTTATTGGTCCCGCTTGTAGTCAAGGAACTCTGTAGGGAAGTGGGAGATCCAAGTCACTCTGTATGGAGCCAGCCTAGAGCAAGGTGAGGTAAGTTGTGTCTCTGCCTTGGGGAGCATTCTGTTTTGGCTCTCTCTGCTTTGGGGTTCTTCTGTGCAAAAGTTCTGAATGCTAAGAAACAAAGCTGTGAAATGCTGCAACCTTCCAAGAAGAGAGTGCTTTGTTATCTGTGCGGATATTGTGAAACAGAACAATGTCCTGGTACAGAGGTTCTCAGGAACCAGTTTGATTTCAGCCCTTTAGCTAGTCACCAAAACTGCTCACCATTTTGTGGCTTTTCTGCAGCCTTTGATAATAGTCTGGGAGCATCTGTAATTCCATGGGCAAGTTATTGTTGGAACAGTAAGGGAGGAATCATGAAAAGTGACAGAATTGTCATTTCAGTGGTGACACCCTTTGTGGCACAGCAAGGGAGACTCATTATTCTCCCAGCTCTGGGTCCTCCCATTTGCTGAACTTTTGATAATACAGTGTCATTAGAAATAGGTCAAGTTAGGGGTCTCTCAAAGCCCTTCCTACCACGCACACAATGGTACCAAACGAGACAAACCCAGGAGAATTATATTGATGTATATTTGAGAAAACGTTTACAAATCAATGCTTTTTAATGATATTTTAACACTGGCATGTCAGACATGCACCTCTCGCAATGTTATATGGTGGCTATCAACTCCCGAGCATTAAGTAGGGTAAAAATTTGAAATGAATAGAACTCTCTGCTTGGATATCTATGGATAGACATTACCAGCTTGAACAATAAGGGTATAGCAGGAGGAATCTAATACGAATCACTTGACCAGGATTGTGATAATGATTGTGAAATGCTCAGGGAGATTAGAGAGGCTAAAAAAGCAGAACACACAGTAATAATATACTAACGGTAGCTGTCATCCAGGATCTGGCTTGGAAAGTACTGTGCATTACAGCTGAATAAAATATCTAATTTTATTATTTAATCACACAATCATCTCAAAATACACATGAAAAATATCTCTAATAATAATAATGCAAGCAAGCAGGCTAGCTCTATAGGCTACAGGGTACATGTCACCTCTCCTGCATCAGGAACTGCTTGAAATTTAGGAAACAAAGGGTAGGAATCATTGGAGACTGTAGACACCCTGGATTTCGCCTTCTGGTATGTTTACCAAAGCATCCCACTATTATGGTGCTGTACTATCTTCCAACTCGCCCTTGCCTAGTACAGATGTTGGCATGAAGTCTTAAAACTTTGGTTTCCACATTACAATAAGTATTAATATAATCAATACCATTAAACAAAAAAGCAATTTGTCCTTGACTTGTCTCTAAGTCCCAATAGTTGTCAAGAACAGTCCATGAATTTGTAGAGTTTACAGGGGAAGAGTTGTTGTAGATCATTGGATAGTGATCTTCTTCTCAAATAATAGGGGTGGGGTTGTAACACATCCTTTTCCCTCTGACATGGCAAATCCTCTTCTGGTGCAAGGGAGAGGTTACGAGCACTTCCACCCTACTCCTCTGACCTTATTTCTTCAGCTGCAGAGGTCCTTTTACAATGCGAGGCATGTATCCAAGACTGGTGGTCTTGGCCCTTTACAGCCGTTTTAGTGATGAGGAGTACCTGGAGTGGACCTTTCCAACGTGGTTCCAGGGCTGACTTTCTTTGGTGGACTTTTATGTAGACCCAATCACCAGGTTGGAGGGACTGACAAGGTTCCGTTGCAGGTGTTGGGAGGACTTCTTGAACCTGTGAGTAGACAGACTTGATACACTGCATTAACATTTTACAATAGTCCTGTATCACATCACCAGTTAACTGTAAGACAAATTCTTGCGGGTTTGGTGGTGGGGTGTGTGGCAGCCTCATAGGTCTGGCCATAAGGATCTCATGCAGAGATAGTCCATGCTTCCGGTTGACAGTGTTTCTAATATACATGAGAGCTATGGGTAGGGCATCTGGCCACTTCAGGCTAGTTTCTGCGCATATTTTAGCTAATCTAGTTTTCAGATCAGAATTCTTTCTTTTACAGCTCCGCTACACTGGGGGTGATATGCACATTGCATGTGTCGTTGAATTCCTAAGGCTTTACACAAGTTCTGAATGACCTGTCCTGTGAAGTGGGTCCCTCTATCGCTGTCCAAAATGAGGGGCAACCCAAACCTAGGTATGAATTCTCTCAACAGTTTCTTGGCGACGGTTACTGCATCCACTTGCTTACAAGGATATAATTCTACCCATCCTGAAAACATATCAATTATGACTAACAAATATTCAAAATTACAACATTTAGGCATTTGGATAAAATCCATTTGTAAGTTCAGAAAGGATCCGCACAGAGTGGGTGCACCGAGGATTTTGTCTTTTCTTTCTGGCCTATGTTACGGGCCAGACAGATAGGACAGGTGCTGCAGTTGTGTACTGTTATGCTATGGAAGAAAAATGTGGGGCAAACCAATCACACTGTGCTCCACTGTGGCTCACATGGGCAAGGTAGGGTAAATGGGCCTTGAGCGCTACCAAGCGGCCATCTTTGGCACCCTTGTCGTAGCCAGTCCTCTTTTTCTTGTTCTGAAGCCTCATCTTGCAGTTTTGTTAACCTAGTAAGGCTAGCCAGAGACGACTGGTCTCAGGAAAGGAAAAGAGTAGTAAAATCTGTCGCAGGAAGGCCTGAAATGGCCGCATTCCTAGCTGCCTGACCAGCTAGGGCATTTCCATGTGTGACATCATTATAAGGGGTAAGGTGGGTATGACATTTAACAATGGTTAGGGTGGAGGGTAACTGCAGTGCCTGCAATAATGCATCAACATACTGTCCATTTCAAACGGGGGTTCCAGCCGAAGTGAGGAATCCTCGCTGCTTCCAGAGTTCAACAAAGTCATGGAGAACTCCAAAGGCATATCGGGAATCACTGTAAATGGTTGCGGATAGATTATCTGCTAATATACATGAACGAGTAAGGGCTAATAATTTGGCAATCTGGGCAGACAAAACATGTTGCAGATGGTGTGCCTCTAACACTTGGTGCTGCATACATACTGCATATCCAGAGACAAGGTTACCCAAGCTGTCTCTGAGGCAAGAACCATCAACAAACAAAACTAAATCGGGGTTCAACAAAGGGACATCTTGGAGATCAAGGCGAGCAGTAAGGAGATGTTCAGTAACTGACAAACAATCATGAGGATCACCGTTAGAAAGAGTGGGAGGAGTGAGGCAGGATTCAATACAGGACAGTGGGTAAGGATGATATCTGAGACTAAAAGAAGGAATTTCTCGTATTTGGTTAGTCTCGCATTGAATAAATGCTGGGTTATGCCTTTTAAGAGTGGGGCAGACAGAGCATGTGGAATGGCCACTATCAAAGGGCATTCTAAAACTAGAATCTCAGCTTTCTCAACTAAAAGGGCTCCTGCAGCAACTGAGCGGAGACAGGGAGGGAGTCCAGCTACTACTGGGTCTAAGTCAGTGCTAAAATATGCAACAGGACGGCTCTTATCTCCATGGGCTTGAGTCAGGTCCCTTTGAGCAAACCCACCTTTTTCGTGACAAAAAAGGTTAAAAAGTTTCTGGTAATCTGGTAATCCTAGAGCAGGTGCTTGAGACAAGGCTTGCTTTGGGGATGCAAAAGGCTGTTCGGCCTGGGAGGACCAGATAAGGGGTTCAGGGACTGAGTGTAGGGTCAGGTTCTGCAGGGGTTTCCCAATTGCTGCATATCCAAGGATCCATTGCCTATAGTATCCCGCCATTCCTAAAAGGATTCTCATTTGTTTACGAGTGGAAGGCTTAGGTATTTGTAGGATGGCATTGATCCTGGAAGAGGATGTGTCTTTCCCCTTCACAAATATTGTGACCTAAGTAACGTACTCAGGGAAGACATAGCTACAATTTAGATTTAGACGACTTGCAACCCTTAAGGGCAAACTCAGTTATTAGGGTAAGTGGATCTCATTTACAGGCTTCTAAGGAGGGAGAAGCTAGCATTAAGTCATCTATATACTGGATTAAGGTAGACCTGCTGTCAAAGGCTAGGGTGTCCAGGTCTTTCTTCAAAATTTGCGAAAAAAGAATTGGAACTTCAGTATATCCCATCGGAAGTTCATTCCACGGATACTGAAGGCCGTGATAGGTAAAGGCAAACAAAAATCTGCTATCTGGGTGGATTGGAATGGAAAAGAAAGCAGAACAGAGGTCCACAACAGTAAAATAGATAGCGGTTGTGGGGATATAAGACAAGATAGTCGCTGGATTTGGGACTATGAGGAAGGTGGGTAAGACAACAGCATTAACTGCTCGGAGATCTTGCACAAATCGGTAAGTGTTTTCCCCAGGTGTCTTTACTGGGAGGATAGGAGTGTTACATGGGCTGTGGGTGGGAATATTAATTCCTTGTTCTAAAAGTGAGGTGGTAACAGGTCGAATACCTTCTTCGGGTTCTCTGGAAATGGGGTACTGTGGGACGCAAGGGAGAGGCCTTGTTGTATTTAACATAATGCGTACAGGTTCAGCACTTATTATGTGGCCTACTTCGTTCGAATGTGTTGACCATAATTTTGGAGACACCTTTTCTAACAATTCCTGTTGCAACAAGGAAGTGTCAGGCTCGGTGTCCCTCAGGTCAGATTCCTGTAATGATGTCAATATTGCCTCTCTCCAGGTTCTGATATGTCAAGAGAAATACCATCCAAGGTGCAATAAATAACACAACTCAATTTGCATAACAAATCTTTTCCCAATAAATTAACTGGTTTGGACGTGCTGAGCAAAAATGCTCAGAAATAGGTCCAATAGTAACTAACAATGGTTGAGACACAGGGTGAGGGATAGACTTACCGCTTATACCTATAGCATTAACAATTTCTGCTGAAACAGGAACATGGGAGAATTCGGAAACTCTTAAAGTAGAGTGGGAAGCACCGGTATCAATTAGGCAGGATACAAGTTGACCATTTACAAGGCACTGCAAGCTGGGTCCAGACTGATCTAGGGGAATCAAGGGAGCGATGATGTCACCACCCTCCGCGCTGTCCTATGCAGGGTTACTATAGTTGTTTAGGTTTGGGGTATGGTTGGGGAGAGCTGGAGGGAGAATGGCGGGGTTTGTGGTCCGACCTGGTCGTTTGGGGCACTCGGACCACCAAAGACCAGTTTGTTTGCAAAAATGGCACTGGTTTCCGTAGACCCTATTGACCATGTTGCTGAGGTTGGATATTTGTACTTGTCCCTTGTTCGTTTGTCCTCGCCCCCTGCTTCTTCCTCTCTCCCTGTCCCTTCCCCTTTGATTCCCACTATGGTTTTGTAATTGTTGAATCTGAAGGGCCATTGGCCTGGTCTCGCTATCTTCTTTTGCTTTCTCTAATTTCTTTTGGAAATGTTGTGCGGCAGCTAATAGTTCTGTTAACGGTTTTTCCTCCCTGCCGATAACTACCCGTTGAATTTCACTTGAAATCTTGGGTAAAAGTCCTTGAACAAAGGCAGTTGCCATGGCTTGTGGCACATTTTGCTCAGGATCGTTCATAACCGAGTGGCATTTGAACACCTGTTTCAATCTCTGGAGATAATTGGATGGTTCATCACCCTTGTTTTGTTTGCACGCATTAATTTTAGTCCAATCGGCTTTCCGTGGATAAATTGTAAGCACAGCGTCTAGTAGTTGACTACGAGCAGTGGCTAACGCTTGGTCAGTACCAGGATGTTGCGCTAGCCAGTGAGCTTCAGCATGAAGTCTCTGAATGATTTCTCGGGGAAGGATGGCTCACAAGAGTTAATTTAAATCTGCTCAAGTGGGGTCATAACACGTTATAATGGTTTGGAGCTCTTCTTGGAATTTTACAGGATCTTCCCTGACTTTTGGAAATGTTTGAGCTAGGTTAAATAAGTCAGTTGGGGACCTCGGGACAAGCACAGGCACCAGGTTTGTCCCTTGTCCTGGAAGTTGCTGGAACGGGAATTGTTCAGTCAGGGCTGTAGTGGGTCGCTTCTGGAGAGCATATCCGGAGGAGTCAGGACTAAGTTGGGGTTGACTAGTAATCACAGAAATGATAGTAGGTCCCTGGCCAGGTAGTCTGGGCAGATACACCAGGGCCAGGGCTGGTAGTAGAATCAGCCGGAGCCTGTCGTCTTTCCTAAGGTGGTGGTTGTTGGAGTTGATCAGGACTAGCTGACTGACCCGGAGGTGCAATAGGGATTGCGGACCATAGGTCTAGCAGGTCCTTGGTTGTTTCTTGAGAATGGGGTACCCCTTCTAATGCTGGATACAGATGTCGAAGGCCCGAATTTGGGGGGAGGCCAATTTCTTCCATACCTCTTTCAATTGCTGTTTTCAATTTTCCTGGGAGTCTTTGAGACTCCGCGTTTGTGACTTATTACATATTTTTGAAGCTTCATCGTACCAGTAAAAAAATGCATCCCATACTGTCTGGTATGCTTTGGATCTGTGAAGGGAAAAGAAGATGGGGTCTCTGTTTCTGCTGAGAACTGATTTTTAGAAATGGCTGCAAAAGCCTGAGATTGAAAGTGCCTTTCTAGCAGAAGTTTAAATCTTAGAATGTTAAGGGTTAACAAGATAGTTATGGAACCTAGACACCAGCAGGGATGGAATGCAGAGAAAAACCTTGTAACTTAGATAAGGAAAGTTGAAAATGCTGTGCTGGGAAAATTCTTGGATGGGTAGCTTTTTTAGTGTGTATGACCATGGAAGCTATGACGTACAAAGATTTGTGTAGAACTATATAAGCTGTTAGAATTTACTTTTAAGCTGTCGCCCCTTATATTTGAAGGGACTACCTTCTTTACATAAAGAATAAACTCTGATTTTGCTATTCGGTTGTTTGGCTACTTCTGGACCATCCGCTAGGCAACGGACATGTTAGTAAGAACCCCGGAGTTTGGATTCTTCCACAGATCCAAGTGACTCCAATGCTCCTCTCAAATGCATTATTTTGCCTAGATCAAATGTTCCTGCCTCAGGGAATTGTTTGCTGGGATCATCTCTGGTGAAAAAATGCCACTTACCCAGAAACTTGCAAATCTTGGGAGAATAATGGGTAATCATATAACAGGCTGGGGTTCCTTTAGAGGGAAATAGTACTTGTTTTGACTGTCTTGTTCCCATTTTCACTCACACAAGATGCAGGAATGACTTATTGAGGGATACATACCGCCTCATTCTCAGCCCGCAATCTCCACTGCCGAGGTGAGGATGAATCCGATATCGGAACGCTTATTTAGCGGTCGGGGATTGGAGAGGGGACAAGACACAAAAGGGGTCCTCCAAAGTCACAGGAGTCCAAACCCTAGGCCTGTCTAGTGACCGAGGCTAAGGTGTCCTTGGACAACAGATCTAAGGAGGCTCATGAATTAGAGAAAGGGAAGGGGGAGCCTTGTGGCTGCAAACACTCTGCCTGTCCGTTCGGTCACTGGGTTCGGGCAAGCCCTCCTTCCAGTCCACTTACACCGGTCGTTGCCGACAAGGCTCGTGGTGGAATCGGGGCGGCTAGAACTTGCCTTAGTCCAGGACCTGGTCAACGGCTCATTTTGCCAAACCCAAGCATTCGGGACTCACTCATTCATCTTAGCACTCCTTAATGTGCTGTTGGGTGCAATGCTTCAAAATTGCCGAGATGAGGACCTGATAGCATCCTCAGCCCGCAATTCAAACCTCCAAATTCTCCCTGCACGCTTTTCAGAGACAGACAGACAGACAGTTTTAAAGCTCACCTTGACCCTTAACACAGTTCAGACCTCGTTTGGTTGTTCTCAACTAGGAAGCCTATGGGCAGCCGCCTCCAAAGCCCCGAATAGAATTTTAAAAGGTCTCTTACCTTTTTGAGTGGCGCCTGGGGTTTGGAGGGGAATGGTCCACGGTGTTTCCCAGATGATACCAGCGCTTAGAGATCCGAGTCATGGCACCAAATTGTCGTGGAAAAGATCATGCAGATTCTCTTTAGGGACACACAGAGAGCTATGGCCATAGGGGAGCCCTGGACAGCACAGAGTTCCTGTGCTGCTGTCAGGGACTCCGTCTAGGTTCAAATACGGATGGCTTATATATAATAGCTTTTCACATACCGATCACATAGTGGAATTTTCCATTACAAAACAAATATAACAGCTACTTTCTTATTTGTTACACAAGTCTAATGACTATCTTCTTCTCTGTTACAAGAATAGATGTGGGCAATTACAAAAGCAGCTAGTTTCAAAAAAGATCTTAAAGCGCAATCAAAAGCTTTCAGCGGGTTTTTTCTATCTATAGTCATGCTAGCTTACATTTTCATCGTTATTTTCAGTGCAAAGCCTACTGGGCCTTGATTTTGAGCTTCCATATCCCCAAAATAATGCCTAGAGCAGAGCTTTTAGAAAATCAGCCAATCTTGATTTAAAAATTGTCAGTGGTGCAGAATATATCATGATCCTTCATAAAAGTTATTCTCACTACTCTCCCTGTTCAAAATCTGTGCTTTATTTCCAGTTTCCAGGCATTAGATTGCATTATAACTTTCTGTGCTGGATTGAAGGGTCCTTTGTTAAACATTCGTTCCTCATGCAGATGCTTACAGACTGTGATCACGTCTCTTTGTTCACGGAAGTAGATCGAGCACCTCTAGAAGGCATGTTTTCTATGTTTTCTATGTTTTCTATGTTTTCAGGATAGAGCCCTCAGCCTGCATTCTTTGATCCTAGATGTATTCCTTTACAGTTAGTTGTACTAAAATGCATATTAGGGAGGCACAGAGGGATGGAGTGAGTTACCTGAGGTCACAGAAGAAGGCTGTGGAAGAGCATGAAAATGAAGTCAGCACTTTAACCACTGACCCATCCTTCCTCTCTGTGGACTAGGGTCTGGTGAGGGGACCACTGGCAGCTTAGCATGCTACACTGCCAACCATTATCCTAAAAAGACAGTCTGTCCATTACCCTGACCATCCCAGGAGTCCTTCTCTGCACTTGAACAAGTCCGAATTCATGTTTCTTGAAATTCAGTAACTATATTTCACTCAGTTTTCGAAAGCAGGGCTCACCAGTGCCTTGTATTATGCTATTAATACTTCCCTCTCTGACCTCATACATTCCAGCAGCTCATTTGCCTTGTTCACAGCTGCATCCCAATGGTGACTCACAGTCATCCTGGCACTGACTAATACAACCAGCTCTTTCTCCTCCTCTGTCATTTCCAAGTAACCATGGCAATATATAAAAAAGAGGTGTAGGAAATAGATGTAGGGAGGTTATTTTACTTCTGTAGGTGGCATTCGTGAAACCAGTGCTACAAATCTTCATTCGGATTTTATGTGCAAAATTAAAAAATATGGAAAAATTGAAGAGGGTGCAGAAAGAGCCACAAAAATGATTGACGAGCTGCAGAAAATGCCGGACAGTGAGAGTCGTCAAGAGATGAACCTGCTTAACTTCTCCAAAGTAAGATTGAGCACTGACTTGATTACAGTGTACAAGCACCTCCACGGGGACAAAATATGAGTCCTAAAGGGCTCTTTAAATTAGCAGGAAAAGATATAACAGGTACCAATGGGTGCAAAACTGAAGCTAGAAAACTTATATTTGGAAATTAGTCTCACATTTTTAACACTGAGGGTGATTAACCAGGGGATCAAACTCACAAAGGAGATGGTGAATCGTCCTGGTATCTCCAAATAAAGACTGGATGCCTTCCTGGAAAATAAGCTTTATGTTTAGTTTAGTTTAGTTTAATCAAACACAAGTGATTCGGCTCAAACGGGGCAAAATAAGAAAAAAATTCTGTAGCCTCTGACATACAGGAGGTCAGACTAGATGGTCTAATGGTCCCTTCTGTTCTTATATTCTATGAATCTATGAATTGTTTTCTTCAGTGGATTGACCCTTCGAGTGCTTATGACCAGAGCTATAGAGTCACCACCAGTGTCCTTTAAACATGTAGGTTTATTAGCAGACAGCACAAAGCATTAGAGAAAATGGTTATAAAATAACAAGCAGCTGTCACATGTCTGCACTCATCTGCCTCACTCATCACTTCAGGTAAATTAGACAGGATTTGCTCTGGAGATACATGAACAGAACCGACCCATGGGAAGACAAGGAGCTCTTGTGAGCCAGCCTGGTTTCCCTGTGTCTCTGAGAGAGCACCTTCCAATTTCTTTGACCCTTTCTTGAGGAAGCAGCCTTTTCTCAAAGCCTCCCTGAGTAAGCCTGGGCCCAGTCACCATCATGCTCAGCTCTGTCTGTGTGACAGGTTGAAGGTGTGAAGCTGACCTTTGCCCTGAGACTGCTTTCTCCCAGTCAGAACATTTAATATGATGTCCTCATGGCCGTTGCTCCATTTTTTGGCAGTTACACCCATTCAGCCCCAATGGCTTGAGCACACTAGTCTGGTGCATGGCCTGAAACCCTTGGCTTCCTCGTGACACTCCAACCCACCCCTCAGAGATCCAGCACCTAAACCTCACTGTGGGGAGGAGATCAACAGTCAATCCCGAGCACCTCCACAGCTGACCCAGACACACAAGGGCTGGAGTCACTGGGATTCCCAGAAGGTAGCTGTCACAGGAGTCTGGGTAAAGGCTGTGGCCTCTGATAGCCAAATTTCAGGGGATTTGCTCTTTGGATACCTGGCAGACCTGATCTTAAGGTCTCCCCCGGCCTCCTTCTCAGAGTATCTGAGCACCTTGAATGTATTCTACCTCCCGTCACCCCTGTGAGTCAGGGCAGGGCAGGGCAGGGTTGTTTTCCACTTGTACAGAATCTCAGAGACAGTAGATAGGTTGTCCGTGTTGACACAGCGCAAGGGAATGAAACCCAGCTCTCCTGACATGCAGAGCAGAGCACAAACCACCGGACCCATGTCCCAGCTGGACTGGCTGGATTCTCTGCTGCTCCAGAGTTGCACCCTGCACTGTGGAGGGAGGGAATAGCAAGGAGGCAATTACAGGGGTTGGATTCTCTGGCCTGCTCCCCATCATCCCTCTGTAAAATGCATCCCTTGTTCTAAGTAGCATTTGTGCCTACTTTGCACAGTTTTAGAAGGAAACACAAGGGGTGTGGCTGTGGAAGAGTCAGGCCCATCATCCAATGGGATTCTGCGTCCCAGCTAAATGGGAGAAACAATGCAAGAATTTCCCACACAGGTTAACGCTGGATGGCTGCTGGTTACCATAGACAGAGCCCAGCTGCTGTGCGCCTCACACTATTCAACTGCACTGACTTGTGTCAAACTCATGTGCAGAAATTTTTACGGCAGTTAAACAGCTGCCACAGGCATCCCACCCAGAGGTGCCTCCTTATAGAGAAGCAGTGTGACCCAGTGGTTATAGCAGTGGACAAGTCCATGGCTTCTAATCCCAGCTCTGCCACTGGCCTGTGGGGTAATGATAGCAAAGTTACTCCACTTCCCTGTGACTCAGTTTCCTTATTATCTATCTCTTGCCTAATGATTCCCAACATTCTGTTAGCTTGTTTGCCTCTTGCTGCACACTGAGCAGGTGCTTTCAGGTAACTTTCTACAATGGCTCCAAGATCTCTTTCCTGAGTGGTAACAGCTAATTTAGACCCCATCATTTTATATGCAGAATTGGGATTATGTTTTGAAATGTGCATCACTTTGCATTTATCAACATTCAATTTCATCTGCCATTCTGTTGCCCAGTCACCCACTTTTGTGAGATCCCTTTGTAACTCTTCGCAGTCGGTTTTGAACTTATCTATCTTGAGTAATTTTGTGTCATCCTTTTTCCAGAATGGTTATGAATATGTTGAACTATGCTGGTCCCAGTACAGACTGCGGGGGAAACCATTGTTCACCTCCATTCTCAAAACTGACCGTTTATTTCTACTTGTATTCCTACCCTTTTAACTGGTTACTGGTCCAGGAGATGATCTTCCCTCTTGTCCCATAACAGATTACTTTCTTTAAGAGCCTTTGGTGAGGGACCTTGTCAACAGCTTTCTGAAAATCTAAGTACACTGTATCCACTGGATCACCTTTGTCCACAAGCATGTTGACTTAGTGAAGCATGATTTCCCTTTAGAAAAGCCATGTTGACTGTTCCCAAGAAATTATGTTCATCTACAAGTGTAAAAATTCTGTTCTTTACTATAATTTCAACCAATTTGTCTGGTAATGAAGTTAGGTTTGCAGATCTACAATGGCGCCTTTTTAAAAAACTGGTGTCACATTAGCTATGGTGCAGTCATCTGGTACAGAAGCTGATTTAAATGACAAGTTCCATACCAGAGTTAGTAGTTCTGCTATTTCATGTCTGAGTTCCTTCAGAAATCTTCGGTGAATCCCATCTGATTCTGGTGACCTATTACTGTTCAATTCATCAGTCTCCTGATGACATGTGCTGTATAAGAGCTAGGTTTTATTATTAAGCCCTGGCTGAGGAATCCCTGTACAGCCAACTACTGCGTCCCATCCCACTGCAGGCCCATCCAGCTGGGTCACGGCTTTGGTGCTGATAAATGGCTCAGATACCAGATCCAAGTGCCTATTTTAGCCTGTAGGTGTTCAGAGATGATATCCTGCTTTGTGCGCTTCACAACCCCAGGCACACTCCCGACCATAGCAAAGACTGAAAAATAATAAATAATACTGCTCTAAACCCAGACCCTAGGACAATCGAGTGAGTTTGATCACTTAATATTTTATTTAAACTATGCATATTTAACATGTGAAAATCCTGGCCTGCAGGTGCTGTTGCTTAGGAGATTAGGAGGATTCAACAAAGAGACTGGAAGTTTTTTACGTGTGACAGGAAGACAAACAGATGTGTGCAAAGGAGCAGAAAAGTTAGAAGAGTTTTTATCTCTTTAAGTTTCCGATCGTGACCTTCTGCTCCTCTTGTTGCTGGGAAAAGGAAGGAGGGTCTTGTGGGTAAGGCAGGGCACCAGGATTTAGGCAATTCACATTTAAGTCCAAGCTCTGACACAGATTCCCTGTGTGACCTGGGACCTAAACCTGCAGAACAGAGTCCAAACGACAGGACCAACTTCCCAGCCGGACCGGCTAGATTCTCGCTGCCCCAGAGCTGCTCCTCGTGCTGTGGGGAGCAGGGATAGCAAGGAGTAAGTTACAGGGGTTTGATTCTCTGACCTGTTCCCCATTACCCACAGCACCTTTGCAGGCTGAGCTACCCTGCAGGCACCCTACCTCTCCATCTAAAGTCCTTGCAGTGACTTACTCTCAGCCTGAAAGGCTGTAAATAAGATCCCCCTATGTGGGGTAATATTTGTTCTCCAAAACACAGGCTCTTTTAGCCTGCACCCCTTTCTACTCCATAGCCCAAAACTTCCCCCAACTTCCCTGCTGTGGTCTGTGTTGCTTCAGGCTTGCTGCAGCTTTTTGGCTCATCGCCAGTTGGCCCCCTCACTAGCTCAGTTCCTTCCCCCCAGGCCGAGCAAGGGCAGCCGTCCTTCCCCTGCTGCTGGGGCTATGTTAAGGCCTCAGTTAAGGCCTCGGTCTCAGGCCCTTAAAAAAGGTGTAGCCTGGGATTTCCCAAAGCAGGAACTATTCCTCAGCCGGGACCATCTTCCTCTCACCCCGTAGCTGCCTCTGCTAGGCCTTGGTCAGCTCCTAAAGTAACAGGAACCTTAAAGGGCTACACCATGGAGCAGGTGTTGAATCTTCCTCAAAGGGAAGAATCCCTGATACAGCCTGTCTAATGGCCACTGAAGGGCTGGGGTGGGCTTTGGAGCTGGCTATGCCTCTTTTGGGGAGGTGAGGCCCATTTCCAGCCCTTTCCATGGCTGGGGCATCACAAATGAAGGGGATGCGGAGGAAAACTGGTCCTGAATCTCTAGTCAGACTCTTGTGCGTGCGACTCTCACTCACAGACGCAGCTCTTCTCTGCCTGGGGCAGTATGCTGGGTTAGCAGGTGTTTTGTGCGGAGCCATCCAGGAGGACGGGGAGCTGCCTAATGGTGTCTCTTAAGGCTCCTGCTTTAATCCTGGCTCTGAAACATGTCGGTCACAGGTGCCTGCGTGAGGGTGCAGGGAATGGTGGGAAGCCCTGCCCCTTGAATAGCCCCACTCACAGCTGGTGCCGCTCTCATGGATCACGCAGCAGCCAGAGTGTTGAGGAAGGGACAGAACTGCGACTGCAAAACAGCTCTGCAGTTTTTCTCATGGTCCTGGATGTTTAACCAGAGATGGGACAGTGACAGGTCATGGACAATGGGAGAAAACATCTACGTTTTTTCTCTGTATTGACTATATCCACAGAAATTCTGAGGTCTTAGGCTGACACTGATACAGCTCTTTATGAGATAACATCCAACTGATCCTCTGGCTCTACATAAACACAGAGTCTTTGTAAATACTGCTGCCTGCCTTGGTCCCGATCCCCAGTGTGCTGCCCTTCCTTATCAGCTAGTGATGGGGATCAGGAGCTCATGTCCTCTCATGTCTTCTGTGGGATGGAATAGGTGGCTTGTGTTTTTCATCTCACTTGTCATCAGCACTGTAGCGGATGATGACTTGACCCTTCACTTGATGAACACCCTGATTATCCTCGCACGAATGGCTTTGGTTTTCACGCTGTACACGATTGGGTTCATCAAGGGTGGGACCAGCAAATAGACGTTGCCCATGACAGTCATAATCAAGGGAGAAAAATTCTTCACGAATCTGTGTATCACATTCAAGCCGATCCATGGCATGTAGAAGATCAGGACGACACAGACATGGGAGACGCAGGTGTTCAGAGCCTTGAGGCGCTCTGCATGGGACGCGATGCTCAGCACTGTTTTGAGGATCATCACATAAGATAGGAGGATGAGCAGGACGTCCAACCCCGCGGAAGTGAGCAGTGTAAAGAAGCTGTAGATGCTGTGGGCTCTGATATCCGAACAAGCCATCTTCATGACTTCCTGGTTCAGGCAGTAGGAATGGGAGAGGACATTGGCATGACAGTATTGGAAATGTTTCAGGAGAATTGGGAGCGGGAGTATAATGCCCATGCCTCTTAGGAGAGACCCCAGTCCCATCTTCGCTATTCTGGGTGGAGTTAATATGGAATCATATCTCAGTGGGTTACAGATTGCAACAAAGCGGTCAAAGGCCATCGACAAGAGCACAGAGGATTCAATTAACGTAAACCAGTGGATGAAGAATAGCTGGGCAAAACAGGCATCAAAGCTAATCTCCCTAGAGTTAAACCAGAATATGCTAAGGACGGTTGGTAGGGTGCATAGTGATGTGCCAATGTCTGTGATGGCCAACATGGAAAGGAAAATGTACATGGGCTCATGGAGAGTCGGCTCTGTTTTTATAATGAATAGAATGATTGAATTTCCTACTATGGAAATAACGTACATTAAGCAGATGGGGATAGAAATCCAGACATGGAATTTTTCCTGCCCAGGTATTCCGGTAAGAAGGAAAACTGCAGGTTGGAATTTGGTGTCATTGACAGCTGACATGATGCACTGGGCAGGCCCGAGGAATTTTGAAGTTTATTTCCTGAAAGGAAAAGTAACAGGAGACTAGATGATTTTGAACGAGAAATCATTCTGCTCTCACTGCAAGTCTAGAGACTTCTAGGAGCTCAAGAAAGATCAGCAAAGACATAGCCTTGGATTTACACTTATGGTTATTTCTTCTATTCATTCTATTGAAACACCTGCCATTCTTTAAAGTTGGAAGAGGGGATACTGGGTTACCTAGACCATTGGTCTGACCCTGTATGGAAGATAGTCATGACCGATAGTAAGATAGGCATTACCAGACGGCATCAGACCTATAGTCCATCTAGCCCAGTATCCTGTATCCAGTGCCAGATGCTTCAGAGGAAGGTAGAAGAAGCCCTGCAGTAGACAGCTGTGAAATAACCTACTCCCAGGGAAAGCTTCCTCCTGATTTGGACATATTTGATGGTGCAAATCAGAAAGGTTAATAGCACTCCCAGATTTTTTTTAAAAAATCCCCACTTCTGTAATTGGACTTTCTGTTTCCCCATATAAAAATCTGTTCCCTCTTTGAATCCTACTACAAACTTGAACACATTGATATCTTGTGGCTGTGAGTTCCATAGCCTCCTTCAGTACTGTGTGGTTTTTCAATTCTGAACTTCCCACAAATATCCTCTGTGGCCCTCCGCTTCTGAGTGTGGCCCATTGTATCATGTTGTTAGACTAGAGACATGCATAGTGAAAATGATCATTATATTTTTCTGTCTTGCATTTATGTTATTTAGAAACGCGTTTCATTGACTCATGTATTTTATTTATTTTCTCCCCTCCCAAGGGCCCAAATTACGCAATTGCCTCTTTGCAGGACCTGGGATAATTTCTTAGGGCCAGGTTCTGAGTTCAGGAACATTGAATGGAACAGCCTCACACCAGATTTACATGTGTAAATTTGATCAGAACCGGCCTCTCTTAACTTTCATTTAACAAATGCTCCCCCAAGAATCCCTGCAGGAGAAGTGAATGCTCTGCCTGGCCAGTGTTGATTGGATCCAGAGAAGTCAATCATCTTACAGTCTTCTTTTTTGCCTCTCAGGACCCCCATACTCTCCCAGTGAAAGGGTTCTGTAGATATTTGGCAAGTTACAAGCTAACACAGACAGTTACTTCATTGTGGTGGGAGGGGGACTGATGTCCCAAATAGTGACAAGTGCAAGCACTAGTTTTGCACTAATATCCAGTTGAGTTGCAAATTACTTCAGCCACATTCATTTTTCTTCACCTCATGTCTACGCTTCACTGAAACACAGACCAGTAATTCTGCTGTCTCATGAATTTTTGGAAAGTCTGGTACAAGTGCTGCAGAGTTATTGTTGCACGATTCTGAATGTAAGTGCTAGAAACAGCTTCTGGTCAGTTAGCAGGAGACAGTGTCATACAACTGCTCACTGAACAAAGAGTTAATAGCACAAACCTATTGCAAAGAGTATTTGGAATACCTCTGGAATACTATCAACAGCTAAAGTCATTAAGTAGTAAAGTTACCCCTCTTCCTTCCTGTACGGATTCCAACACATCTGTGGCTGGCTTTCCATAGAAATGCATAGGAATGAAAGTTTGGTTTGTAATAACTGTATGAGAATGAAAAGTTTTGGCACAACATTTATCCATCTATTCTTTACCTCACACATGTAAACCCATTCTTCTATCTTCGAGATGTGTTGCTCATATCCATTCCAATATAGGTGTGTGCACGCCCACAGTGCACGGTTCCCGGAACTTTCTTCTCCTTAGCTAGCTCCGTAGGGCCAGCTCTGGTGCCCCCTGGAGTGCTGCGCCCATGCCGCAGCACATGAGGCACTGCCGGCCCTATGCCCCCGCAGTCTCATCTTTCCGCCCGTGACGGTCGGATGGAACTAGCACTTGCTCTCTGCAAGTGCCATTCCCCTTCTTTGATCTCTTTGTTAATCAAAGTACCTAGTTAGTTTAAGTAGTTGTTAAGTGTTGTAGCTTAGGCTCTGGCGAGGCAGTGGGACTCCAGCCAGCTCCGCACCCCCAAGCAGGGCCAGAGCTCCCAGCGGCTGCGGGGCTCCCACGGTATCACACCACAAAAAAAAAAAAAAAAAAAAGTTGGGCCGGAGCTCCCGAAGAGGGGCCGGAGCTTGCAATGGGGTCCACACGGCACCGAGACTCCACGCCATGCTGCAGCTCTCCACAAGGCTGAGGGGCAGGGCACCCGGGACCTAGGACAACTGCCTGTGTGGCAGCTCGGGTCCCACAGAGCAGCCAACGCCCCCACAAGGTGTCCAAGCAGGCGACAAAAGTGCTAGTACGGGTACAATCTGTGCCTTGTTCCATGTACACCACTCCTCGGTTGAGGAATCGGACCCTGTGGAGACACCCTCCTACGGATGAACCCCTTCGGCAAGGGGAGCACCCGCAAGACTTGCCTCGGTAGTCCTATTACCCCTTCCCGGATGTGGCAATCTCCGGGGGACACATGGCGCCGCTGAAAGATTTCAGGGCGCACCAGGAGTTGCCCAATAGCAGGGCCCCTACTTTGAGGTTGGCTTCCGCCATCCTGCATGGAGGAATCACGCTGGCTAAGACAGCTCTCCAAACGTCAAACGACGCTGCTGCCGTGGCGGGTAGGGCCATAGCCCCTGCAAGTTCCAAGAGGAAGTGCTCATGGCTGCAACCATCAGGCCTGTCCAGGAGGTGCAGCAATCTATCCACAATGCCTGGATCCAGGAGTATAGTATGCCGCCCTCGCCCTACAAGGATGCATACTTTCATGGGTCCATCCTCCGGAGCCACCAGGGGCTGGCTCCTACTACCAATTTACAGCCTGCCCCTTGGCCTATCTTCGGCTCCAGGGGTTTTCACAACTTGCGTGGTGGTAATGGCGGCCCACCTCAGGCGAAAGGGTGTGCAAATCTTTCCCTTCTTGGTCGATTGGTTGACAGGGGTAGGTCCAGGTTCCCAGTGCAGGTCAGCATGACTTACACTGCTCCACGTGCAGCAGGCTGGGTCTGCTCATGAACGAACAGATGTCCACTGACCCCAGTGAAATGCATAGTGTTCCTGGGGACCACCCTGGACGCTCCCCAGTCCAGAACCTTCCTGCGTCAGCCATGTTTTTAGGTGCTGGTCTCTATCATCGCCCAGCTGCACCGATACTCCACAACAACAGCCAGGCACTGCCTACTGCTGTTAGGCCACATGGCGGCCGCACATACATAGTGAGGCTAGCTCGCCTGAGACACAGGCCGCTTCAGACATGGTTGGCCTCGGTATATGTGCCGAGCAAACACCCACTGAACTGGGTGATCCAGTTCCCCACCCACCCTAGCCTCCCTGGACTGGTGGAGATTCCCCAGGGCAGTACGGAAGTGAGTTCCCTTCACGGAACTGATCCCGTCAGTCACCTTAAGTTCCGGCAGCTCGTATGTGGAATGGGAGCCCACATGGGTGCCAACCTGAGCACTCTGGGGCTCTGGTCCGTGGAGGAAAAGTGCTTTCAGGTCACCGTGGGGGAGCTGAGAGCCATTCACCTAGCGTGCAGGCTGTTCCTCCGATCGTTGACAGGCAGAGTGGTGCAGGTGCTGCCGGACAACACTGCAGCCATTTCACATGAAGAGGCAGGGAGGGGCACCCTCCCGACCTCTCTACGAGGAAACTACCTGTCCGTGGGTCTTTGCTATGAGGCACGACTCTGCTGGACTGTATCTCACCTCATGGGGGTGAAGAGCAATGAGGCTGATCGCCTCACCAGGTCGTTTCTACCCCACCATGACTGGTCGCTGCACTCAGGGATAGTGACTGTGATCCTCCAGAAGTAGGGTCTCCCTCAACTGGATCTGTTCGTTTCGGTTGGGAATGCGCAGTGCCAAGGCTCGGCTTGCGCCGGGGTCTTGAGACTGGGTTGCTTTCAGATACGTTCCTCAGTAACGGGACGGGGACCCTCAGGTATGTGTTCCCACCCACTCCACTCCTGCCAAAGGTCTTACTGAACATAAACAGGGGCAGGGTGGATGTCATATTCACTGCTCAGGACTGACTGAGCCAGCGCTGGCTCAGCATGCTGCTGGACCTTTCGTTCGCCCCGCCCATGGGGCTCCCGAGGTGGCATGACCATCACTCCCAGGACCAGAGTGGCCTGTTGCACCCGGTCCTGGATTCCCAGCAACTCACGGCCTGGAGGCTCTGTGGCTGACGGAGGTAGGGGGGCCTGCTCGGTGCAGGTCCCACAACTCCTGCTGGGCAGCAGGGACCCTTTCTACACAGGTCATGAATCAAGCTAAGTGGTCATGGTTTACCTCTTGGGTGGAATCCCGGGGCGTTCCGCCAGCCTCTTGCCTCCGCAGGCAACCCTGGAGTACTCTGGGGTCTGGTGCTGGCCTCGTTCATGGTCCACTTGGAAGCTTTTTTGGCCTTCCATTACCCGCTAGTGGGGAGATCCCTGTTCTCCCATCCCACGTTGGTCAGGGTGCTCAAGGGGGTGGAGAGGCGGTATCCCCAGGTCCGCAACCCGGTGCCACTCGGGGATATCAGCCTGGTCCTCTCGAGACTCATAGGGGCCTCCCCTTTGGACATGGCTTCACCCCCTCTGCCGCGCTTCGTGGACGGTAGCCTTCTGGGTGGCCATTACCTCAGCTTGGGGGTCCTCCAAACTTAAGTCCTTGACCTCGGAGCCCCCTTATACACCATTCTATATGGATAAACTGCAGTGGAAGCCATGCCTGGCCTCCTAGCCTGGGTTGATTTCCAAACCTCGTTGTAAATACAATTGATCTCTCTCTGTGTTTCCCACACTGCGCGGTCTGGGTTTGGAGATGGCATTCGCTAGACGTGAGACGAGCCCTGGCCTGTCACATCGAAGACACGGCCTTTCCAGAAATTGGCGCAGCTCCTCGCCATGGGCGGGGGACTGGATGAAAGGATCAGCGGTCTCCACCCAGCACATCTCTGAGTGGATCACATCCTGCATCAAGTGCTGCTAGGAGCAGGCGAATGTGCCGCTGCCGGGTGTCATCACAGCGCATCCACCCAGAGCTAAAGCCTCATCTGTGGCTTTTCTGGATAGGGTGCCCCTGCAGGACATCTGCAAAGCAGCCGCCTGGTTGTCGGTCCACACCTTCACGTCCCACTACGCCATCGTTCAGCAGGCAAGAGAGGACGTAGAATTCGGCAGAGCTGTGCTGAGGGCAGCTCACCGGTAACTCCGACCCACCTCTGAGGTATGGCTATTTAATCACCTACATTGGAATGGATATGAGCAATCACTCGAAGATAGAAAACAGGGTTACTTACCAGTAACTGTTGTTCTTCGAGATGTGTTGCTCATATCCATTCCAGCCCCACCCCCCGTCCCCACAGTTTGAGTTGGCAGAAAGAAGGGACTGAGGGGGCCTAGGGCCGGCAGTGCCTCATGTGCTGCGACGTGGGCGTGGCACTCCAGGGGCACCAGAGCCGGCCCTACGGAGCTAGCTAAGGGGAAAAAAGTTCCGGGAACCGTGCACTGTGGGCTTGCACACACCTATATTGGAATGGATATGAGCAACACATCTCGAAGAACAACAGTTACTGGTAAGTAACCCTGATTTTCCCCTCTGATCTTCTTTCAGAGATGATTTCTCAGGTTCGAAGAGAACCAAAAATGTAGTGTTTATAATCTGGATTTCTTGAGAACTTGAAAAGGTTGCAGCCTGTCGGCCCTCACTCAATCACCTGTGAGAAAACAAAACTCTGGGCAATCCTTTGCACCTAGTAACTCCTCTTTTCCTGGGTTAGTAGCTGACATGTTCGCCTGAGGTTCTGTGATGTCAATCTGCAGCCTTTATACAGAGCTGTACAGGCTTTGGGATCAGCTTATACAATATTCACTCCCTGGGATCTCCCTCAATAGTAGAGTGGTTTTCAACTGTTTTCATTTCCAGACCCCTTCCAAATTTCAAATGAAGCTGTGAATACCTTTAGAAATCAAACAGTCTGCAAACCCCTAGGGATCCGTTTACCACAGATTGAAAACCACTGGTCTAGTACAGAGTAACCCCAAAACCTGTTACAGTGCTACAATAGAGGTTTGTGGAAAGTTGATTTCAAAGTGAAATGCATGAGTATTCAAGCCCAGTTGACCCACACTTTGCTGCAGCCCAGGACCCAATCTGAGGGTGGGAGAATGGTGGGATTCCAGCCCAGGAGAGGGAAAGGGACGAGGCTGACATCTGGTAGTCTGAGACCAGAGAGGGGGCAGAGAAGCAGGTAGCCCCAAAACTCTGAGGGGTCATACAGGGCAGAACAGTTGGAGCCCTCATCCAGTCAGGAAATAGAACAATTCCATTTGCTTAATATGACTTGTTACTGCAGAGGAACACAGCTCTCAGTTCCTGCGTTCACAATCAAGCCGGAGAAAAAAATGTTTGAAAATGGATTTGCTGATTATATTCCCAGGAGAAAATAGATCTGAGTTGGTTTGGGAACTACTCACTGATATTGCTGTGGCTCTTCTCTGGGCCAGAGCACATGGCACCTCTGGAAATGGGACCATTGAGAAATCCTGACTAAGGTCATTGGGATTTTCACACTCCGAGTTCGCTTTGAATCTGGGGTTTCTGTGCACCTGGAATGATTCCCCATAGAACACGGAAACATGGATTAGAAAGTCCCCCAGCTACCTAGTGCTGCCTGCTCTCCAGCCCCTGTCACTGAGTCACACCCACAGCCCAGCAGAGTCAGCTGCTGCTGTACAGAACACATGCCCATCTCAGCAGCTGGCAGCCTTTACCCTTCCCTTGGCGTTTGAAAGATTTAAAGACAGAGAAACCTGCCAACGTACCCAATGCCTGCGAGAAAGGGAGCAGCTCCAAACAGAGATCTGTACCCTAACGGAGAAGGAGTCAGCGGAGAGCTTGCACAGGCAGCAGGCAGTGTCTGCTCAGACAGGCTGCAACTGTCCTTATGAAGCATGTTTGCCCATTTCCTCAGGGCCACTTGGCCACCTGGGACCCTCAGCTGATTGGTTCAGCATGTGCCAGCTTTAACCCTGTCAGGGCCAATGGCAAACTGCAGGAAGCCCAATCCCAGGGGATGCACGGTGATGCCACCACACTGGACAGCAGCACAAGTCCTGCCGCAGGCTCTATTCCTGCAATCCAGTCTGTCAGCGCTGTGAGTATGGCTCAGAGGAGTCACAGGTGTAATCTTGCTGTAATGCAGTAAAATAGATAGCATTAATTTCTCCAGAGCTACACTTCTAAAATATATCCAGACTTCCAGTTTTTCAGAGACATCTGCCCCTGTATATTCAGCGAGAAAGAACGCATAGAATCAAGTTCACTTCACGTCTAGTCACCTCCCCCTCAGTTTGCCTAGTTATGGTAAGTAACTGCAAAGGCCTGAAAATGGTAGAAGCAGCATTGATTTCTAAACGTTTTCTCAAATATACATCAATATAATTCTTCTGGGTTTGTCCCGTTTGGTACCATTGTGTGCGTGGTAGAAAGGGCTTTGAAAGACCCCTTACTTGACCTATTTCTGATGACTCTGTATTATCAAAAGTTCAACAAACTGGAGGACCTGAAGCTGGGAGGACAGTGAGTCTCCCTTGCTGTGCCACAGAGGGTGTCACCACTGAAATGATAATTCTGTCACTTTTCATGATCCCTCCTTTACTCTTCCAACAATAACTTGCCGATGGAATTACAGATGCTCTCAGACTATTATCAAAGGCTGCAGAAAAGCCACAAAATGGTGAGGAGTTTTGGTGACTAGCTAAAGGGCTGAAATCAATCTTGTTCCTGAGAACTTCTGTACCTGGACATTGGTCTGTTTCACAATATCCTCACAAATAAAAAAACACTCTCTTGTTGGAAGGTTGCAGCGTTTCACAGCTTTGTTTCTTAGCATTCAGAACTTTCACAAAGAAGAACCCCAAAGCAGAGAGAGACAAAACATGCTGCTCCCCAAGGCAGAGACACACAACTTACCTCACCTTGCTCTAGGCTGGCTCCATACAGAGTGATTCGGGTCTCTCACTTCCCTACAGAGCTCCTTGCCTACAAGCGGGACCAATAAACCCTTTGTAAACTACAGTGATAGTCCAAAATTCCAACAGTTTCTAAGTACACCACAGACTTCAAAACTGAGCTAGATCCTGGGCAGGTGATCAGGTGACAGAGTTTAGTATTCGTCCACTACAGGCCATGGTGAAAGCTCACAGCTGCTTCTCAAAGGCTGCTCCAAACCCAGGGCAGGACCAGGTTGTGCAGCCTCCTTCTAGGGCAGGACAGGCTGATTTATAGTCACAGATCCCTTGGTCTCACTCTTCTCCGATCCCACCCAGGCCTCAGTTGCTCACAGGCTCCATGAGTAGGAGCAGCCACAGGAGTGGAGTCCGTCAGCAAAGTTGTCTCTCGTTTTTGCAAACCCAAAGAATTCAAAATCCATGGGGATTATCCACCCCATCCAAAATTATGAGATTGACTTAAAAAACAGCTGATCCTACCAATAATTATTCATTTATTTTTATTACTCTTGCAGGGCTTTTCACCTGCCTTCTCTTTTTTGAGTGCAGTGTCCTGGTATCTCTGTTGGTCCCGGGATCTCTTTCTTGAGTTGTGAAAAACTGGAGAAATTACAGTAGTGAGGATTTTTTTAGAAGTCTTGAGTTGCACATTGAGTGGATGTTTTCAAAGAACTACCCACAGTGACTCCAAAATCTCTTTCTTGAGTTGTGACAGCTAATTTAGAACACATCATTTTATATGTAGAGTTGTGATTCTGTTTTCCAATGTGCATTCCTTTGCATTTATCAGCTCTGAATTTCATCTGCTATTTTGTTGCCCAGTCACCCAGTTTTGCAAGATCCCTTTGTAGCACTTTGCACTCTGCTTTGGGCTTAACTATCTTGAGTAGTTTTGCATTGTCTGCAAATTTTGTCACCTCACAGTTTACCCCTTTTTCCGGATGATTGATATATATATGGAACAGGACTGGTCCCAGCACGGACCCCTGGGGAACACCACTATTTATCACTCTCCATTTTGAAAACTGGACATTTATTACTACCCTTTCTTTCCTATCTTTTAAGCAGTTACTGATCCAGGAGGAGACCTTCCTTCTTATACCAAGACAGATTAGTTTATTTAAGAGACTTTGGTGAGGAACCTTGTCAAGGCTTTCTGAAAGTCAAAATATACTACATGCACTGGATCACCCTCGTCCATGTGATGTTGACCCCGTTAAAGAATGCTAGTAGATTGGTGAGGCATGATTTCCTTTATCCCATGACACCTCCGTTTGCTGACTCATAGACTCATAGAATTTAAGGTCAAAAGGGACAATTTGATCATCTAGTCTGACCTCCTGCACAATGCACAATGCAGTCACAGAAACTCACCCAAACAGTCTTTGGTGGGGGACCATGTCAAGGCTTTCTGAAAAACCAAATATACTATATCCACTGGATCATCGTTGTCCACATGCATGTTGAACCCCTCAAAGACTTCTAGTAAATTGCTGAGGCATGATTTCCCTTTTAAAAAATTATGTTGACTCTTCCCCAACAAATCATGATTACCTATGAGTCTGATAAAGCTTTATTATAGTTTCAAGAAATTAGCCTGGTACCAAAATTAGTCTTAGTGGCCTATAATTGCTGGAATCACCTCTGGAGCCTTCTTTAAAAATTGGCGTCACATTACCTATGCCCTCATCGTCCAGTATAGAAGTTGATTTAATTGATGGGATACCTTCCACAGTTAGTAGTTCTGAAATTTCACATTTGTGTTCCTTCAGAACTCTTGGTTGAATACCATCTGGTCCTGGTGACTTCTTACCGTTTAATGTATCAATCTCCTGATGACATGTGCTCTTTGAGAGCTAGGTTTAATTATTAAGCCCTGGATGAAGGATTTCTGTATAGCCAACTGCTGGGTCCCATCCCACTGCAGGCCCATACAGGTGGGGCACGGCTTTGGTGCTGCTAAATGCACCAGATACCAGATCCAAGTGCCTGTTTTACACTGTAAACTACACTGCAAAAACGTTTGCCTGGGGATGCTCAGACAGGCTGCAACTGTCTTTATGAAACATGTCTCTCCATTGCCTTGGAGGCCACTTGTCCACCTGGGACCCTCAGCTGATTGGTTTAGTGTGTGCCAGCTTTAACCCCATTACGGCCAACGGCAAACTGCAGAAAGCACAATCAAAGGGGATGTGTGATTATGCCACCAAACTGGACAACAGCACAAGCCCTGCCACAGACTCTAGTCCTGCAATCTAGGCTGTCAGTGCTGTGCATACGGCTCAGAGAAGTCACAGGGCTCCCTTGAGGACAGCTGAGTGGTACTGATGGTGTTTTAGAGATGTAATCTTGCTGCAATACAGTAAAATAGACTAATAATAGTTAAGTAGGGTCAGATTTCTCCCTGGCAGCTCCCTTTCCTGCATTACAAACCCAGGGTACAGGCTGGGAAGGAAGATTCCACACAGCTCCTACTGGAAATTTGCCTCAGATTGTTCTAGTAGGGCAGGTCCCTTTCCTTCTTCCTGAGAAATAAAGGGGGGACCATGCATCCATTTTACTGTGGGTCAAAATTTTTCGTGGGATCAAATCCTCTGTTTTCCAGACCAGCACTTGTTCAAAACGAGCCTCTCTCACTGTATTACCAGACCATACACCTCTGGTCACCCAGAGCTTGGTGTGGTAACAGCGGAGCACTTCTCTGCTGGCCTGATGGAGGAGCAGTCAACCAAAATTTGAGCAGTGTTGCAACCCCATGCACTCACTGGCAACCCCACTCACTCATGGGTTCGCAAATCCACTGACTCAAACTTAGCCTGCTGGCTTTCCTCATCTTTAATGATACAACCAATGCTACAATTCCTGAGGACAGAAAACAGGTACAATGGGCACAGAAGGAACGCCAGCCAGACATGGGCTAATTTCAGACAAGGGACTCCAGTCAGGATGAAGGTGGAAGCACTGAAGCTACTGTTGTTGGAAACTGATATGTGTGGGGTTGATGTTATTGTCCAGCTGCCTTTACAGAAGCCTGCAATGAAATCGAGTCTAGTTATCAGTGTCACTCTGAGTGTTATCAGACTCAGTCCCTCACTGTCTCTGGGGGTCTATAGTCTGCAAATATTTCCCAGTACATGGCATCAGTACTAGCAACTGTAAGCCCTCATATTGGAACGTCAGGTAATAGGTCTATTGTTTGCAAGAGCTCATTGGGGGATAGAGGACACATTCCTTTTCCCCTTGTACTCTGCCAAGAAAACTACTGACATTATTACAATCAGGAAATCTGACACACCGAAGGCTCAAGGCTACCATTTTCCATTGGCCAGTGATCTGTGGGATGTCAGACTTTGTGCATCCACATTCAATTGTATTTAGCTTAGAAAGATCCATCACAATCATCTATACTGAGCTTGTGCAAGACACAGGCCAGGGAGTTTTACCCATGGAATTCTGGGGCTGAGCCCAGTGCGTTGTGGCTCAGCTAGAGCAGATCTTTGACATTTAGTCTGAAGAATCGCCAGCCCAATATATTCTTTCTAACGGTACCTGACATGATGTATCTCACAAGCATTAGCATGATTCTGCCATACTGATGTCACACAATATACTAAATCCCCCCCACGCAAGCCTGCCCACGTGACAATGTTTTCTGGATTTTTTGCAACTTCCTTTTAAATAAAAACTTTTTGAAGAAATTTGAAAGCTGAGATTCCCATGCAGCTTCTGGATCCCATAAGTTGGGGCTTAAGGAAAAATAGGAAATAGTGCAAGACTCCCAGTCAAATCACAAGAGTTGGTGCTGCTGGCAGCATCTCAAGCTGAGCGCTGAAAAGAAAGGTACTGAAGATTAGTTATTGGACATCTTTGGTCACACAGGCCATTGGGGAAGAGACCCTGTTTCCATGTCCTGTGGGACACGGAGCCTCCTGTCCTCAGGACTGGTTGGAAGATTCCCTGCATTCCTGAGAGACAATTCATAGCATCTCCTCCTCCTGTCCAGGCATGACACATACACACAGAGGGGAAGCAAGGACATACACATTCCTAACAGACATAGGTGTGAATCAATCGCAGCTCCAAATGCCTTTTCCTAGCCCTATATTGGACCCAAGCAACACCCACCCCGACCCCAGATCAGCTCCCCCTAATCTTTGTGGTGTTGGAAATTTGGATCGAGGATCACAGGTCTGCATGCTGGCACTTGTTGTGGAAAAGAACACGCAGCTTCTCATTTAGGGTCAAATCGAGTAGAACTTTATTCCGACAGACACACAGAGAGCTATGGCCATAGGGGAGTTCCTGTGCTGCTGTCAGGGACTCCTTCTAGGTTCGAATACGGATGGCTTATATATGATTGCTCTTCACAAACCAATCGCATAGTGGAGTTTTCCATTACTAAACAAGTCTAACCGCTACCTCCTTATCTGCTACAAGAATAACTGGGGGCAATTACAAAAGCAGCTAGTTTTAAAAAACAGCTTAAGGTGCAATCAACAGTTTTCAGCTGGTTTTTCCATCTATAGTCGTTCAAACTTAGTTTTCACCATTAATTTCAGTGTAAAGCCTACCAGGCCTTGATTTTGTGCATCCACATTCCCCCCCTTTGGTGCTTTGTAGCACCACATCTAAAGTCTATTTTGCATTAATCCATTCACTTCCTTGTCTTCTTCCTCCTGCTCTTGTAGGCTGAGTTTAAATATGGCTTATAACATCTACCGCTCCATCCCCATGGCCAATATTTATAAGTCCGAGTGCCACACACCCAATACTGTTCTATTGTAGGCTTCCGAGTATAACAACCACTTGGCATTGTACGCCCTATGGTTGTCTCACATTGATGGTTTGATACCTCACCTAAGTTTTTAGCTGTGGAATTTCTTCCGACTATAACTCCACACTCATAACACACAGGAACCATGTTGTTAGGATTTATTATTCTAATAAACTCGGTTATATTTCATTTTACGGTATTCCAAGTTTCATTCCAATTGTGAGGGCTTTTGGTCAAATGCCTCTTTCGGTGTCCCTGTGGGAACAGGCATGGGGATCATAGGAATTCCTTCTAGAGCATGAATGGGAAGATGGGCACAAACCGAACTATTTGAAACTCTAACATTTCCTTAAAAACAAAGGCTGTGAGACTAAGAGTCCATATAAGAAAATGTTGCATTTTGTATAGCTTATACTGTAGCAGTGAGATATTGGAGACCGTAGACACTCTGGGTTTCACCTTCTGGTATGTTTACCAAAGCATCCCACTATTATGGTGCTGTACTATCTTCCAACTCGCCCTTGCCTACTACAGATGTTGGCCTGAGGTATTAAAATTTTCATTTCCACATTACAATAAGTATTAACACAATCAATACCATTAAACAAAAAAGCAATTTGTCCTTGACTCGTCTCTAAGTCCCAATAGTTGTCAAGAACAGTCCATGAATTTGTAGAGTTTACAGGGAAAGAGTTGGTGTACATCATTGGATAGTGGTTAAGTTCTGCTTCTCAAATAAGAAGGGTGGGGTTGTAGCACATCCTTTTCCCTCTGACATGGCAAATCCTCTTCTGGTGCAAGGGAGAGGTTACGAGCACTTCCCCCCTACTCCTCTGACCTTATTTCTTCAGGTGCAGAGGTCCTTTTACAATGTGAGGCGTGTATCCAAGACTGGTGGTGTTGGCACTTTACAGCCGTGTTAGTGATGAGGAGTACCTGGAGTTGACCTTTCCAACGTGGTTCCAGGGCTGACTTTCTTTGGTGGACTTTTACGTAGACCCAATCTCCAGGTTGGAGGGACTGGCAAGGTTCCGTTGCAGGTGTTGGGACGACTTCTTGAACCTGTGAGTGGATAGACTTGATACACTGTATTAACATTTTACAATAGTCCAGTATCACATTATCAGTTAGCTATAAGTCAAATTCTTGCGGGTTTGGTGGTGGTGTGTGTGGCAGTCTCACAGGTCTGGCCATAAGGATCTCATGAGGAAATAGTCCATGCTTCTGGTTGACAGTGTTTCTAATATACATGAGAGCTGTGGGTATGGCATCTGGCCACCTCAGGCTAGTTTCTGCGCATATTTTAGCTAATCTAGTTTTCAGATCAGAATTCTTTCTTTCTACAGCTTCGCTAGACTGAGGGTGGTATGCACAGTGCAGGTGTTGTTGAATTCCTAAGGCTTTACACAAGTACTGAATGACCTGTTCTGTGAAGTGGGTCCCTCTATCGCTGTCCAAAGTGAGGGTAAACCCAAACCTAGGTATGAATTCTCTCAACAGTTTCATAGAATCATAGAATCATAGAATATTAGAGTTGGAAGGGACCTCAGGAGGTCATCTAGTCCAACCCACTGCTCAAAGCAGGACAGTTTCTTGGTGACGGTTACTGAATCCGCTCGCTTACAAGGATGCACTTCTACCCATCCTGAAAACATATCAATTATGACTAACACATGTTAAAAATTATAACATTTAGTCATTTGGACGAAATCCATTTGTAAGTTCACAAAAGGTCCCCACAGAGGGGGTGCACCGAGGGTTTTGTCTTTTCTCTCTGGCCCATGTAATGGGCCAGACAGATAGGACAGGTGTTGCAGTACTGTTGTGCTATGGAAGAAAAATGTGGGGCAAACCAATCGCGCTGTAATGCAGCAATCACCCCCCTTTGCTCGTGTGAGCTCGTAAGAGTGGCTCACACGGGCAAGGTAGGGTAAAAGGGCCTTGGGCACTACCAGGTGGTCATCGTTGGACGCTACCAGGCGCCACAAGGTGTCCGGGTGCAACTGGCATCCTTGTCATAGCCAGTCCTCTTTTTCTTGTTCTGGAGCCTCATTGTTAGGGCGCGCAAGACTTTGTGACGCGAAATCAGTATAGTTTGACAAAAGCAAGGCCCTAAAAGCAATGCTAAGCTTCTGCAGCCAGAAAGGCAAGAGTTAAGACCTCTCAGGAGCAGATCCCAGACACTGCCCTCTGCCCGATCTTAGGCCGGAGGAGGAAGTGCCTTGGGGTCTGGAGCATCCTGAGACGACCACAGACATCTGTTAATGCTTGATAAGCTAAAAGGTTCCTATTTTAGTAATAATAAAGGAGAAGTAAGGGCTATGGCTAGGTTCTTTTTGTAGTAAACAATTAACGTCACTTTATTCCAGGAAGTCCCTAGCTAACTACAATAGACTAATAGCAACTAAGTGTTAAGGCCCAATCCCCGCTGGGATTGAGATATACGTCATGTATTACTGGGTAAGGCTTGCTGCAAGGTGAGGGGGAAAAAGGGTATATCAGTCCCCTGAGAGCCTCCCCAAGCTGAGACTCTCCGTGGATCCGTGGAAGTGCTAGCGGATGCCTCGGTCAAGGCAGTTCCCGAATGCCACCCGCTTATCAGAACGAAGTATGGGTCTCCTTGTTCTTGTAGTGGTAAGTGTCCCTGCACACGTTTAGATAAGTCTAGCTGTCTTAGATCAATGGGCCCCCAGGAGTATATTGCTGTAGGTATCCTCTTGGCAGGTCCCTTCCTTGCTTTATGGTTCACTTCTCTGTTCACTAATTGCAGCTGCTGCTGCTGTGCTCAGCTCATGATAACAATAACAATGCATAGTCATGGGCACTTCCCTTTAGTGTAATAAGTCCTGTACCCACAAGTTGCTACTTTATATTCTTGTGGTTAATTGTATCTTCATTGTACTTTTCACCTTAAGACTTGTGCCGGAGCTTCTGTTTCCTGTATGGTAAAGGACTCCCGCTCCTGTCTTTCTTATGCTATCTCATGTAATAAATAAGCACTTTTGACATCACTTTGCCAGTGTGCTCCATCCCGCCACCGAGATAAAAATACCGAACACTACAATCATCTTGCATTTCTGTTAACTTAGTAAGGCTAGCCAGCGGCGACTGGTCTGAGGAAAAGAAAAGGGAAGTAAAATCTGTTGCAGGAGGGCCGGAAAGGGCCGCATTCCTAGCTGCATGTTCAGCTAGGGCATTTCCACGCGTGACATCATCATAAGGGGTAAGGTGGGCTTGACATTTAACACTGGTTAGGAGGGAGGGTAACTGCAATAATGCATCAACATACTGTCCATTTCAAACGGGGGTTCCAGCCGAAGTGAGGAATCCTCGCTGCTTCCAGAGTTCAACAAAGTCATGGAGAACTCCAAAGACATAACGGGAATCACTGTAAATGGTTGCGGATAGATTCTCTACTAATATACATGCACGAGTAAAGGCTACTAATTTGGCAATCTGGGCAAACAAAACATGTTGCAGATGGTGTGCCTCTAACATTTGGTGTTGCGTACATACAGCACATCCAGAGACAAAGTTACCGAAGCTGTCTCTGAGGCAAGAACCATCAACAAACAAAACTAAATCGGGGTTCAACAAAGGGACATCTTGGAGATCAAGGCGAGCAGTAAGGAGATGTTCAGTAACTGACAAACAATCATGAGGATCACCGTTAGAAAGAATGGGGAGGAGTGAGGCAGGATTCATTACAGGACAGTGGGTAAGGATGATATTTGAGGCTGAATGAAGGAGTTTCTCATATTTGGTTAGCCTCGAGTAGGATAAATGCTGGGTTTTGCCTTTTAAGAGTAGGGCAGCCATAGCATGTGGAATGGCCACAATCAAAGGGCATCCTAAAACTAGAGTCTCAGCTTTCTCAACTAAAAGGGCTGCTGCAGCAACTGAGCAGAGACAGGGAGGGAGTCCTGCTGCTACTGGGTCTAAGTCAGTGCTAAAATATGCAACAGGATGGCTCTTATCTCCATGAGGTTGAGTCAGGACTCCTTGAGCAAACCCACTTTTTTCGTGACAAAAAAAGGTAAAAAGTTTCTGGTAGTCTGGTAATTCTAGAGCAGGTGCTTGAGACAAGGCTTGCTTGAGGGATACAAAAGGCTGTTTGGCCTGAGAGGACCAGATAAGGGGTTCAGGGACTGAGTCTAGGGTCAGGTTCTGCAGGGGTTTCATAATTGCTGCATATCCAAGGATCCATTGCCTACAGTATCCCGCCAGTCCTAAAAGGATTCTCATTTGTTTACGAGTGGCAGGCTTAGATATTTGTAGGATGGCATTGATCCTGGAAGAGGATAAGTGTCTTTCCCCTGCACAAGTATCGTGACGTAAGTAATGTACTCGGGGAAGACATAGTTGCAATTTAGATTATACGCCTTGTGACCCTTAAGGGCAAGCACAGTTAATAGGGTAAGCGAATCTCATTTACAGGCTTCTAAGGAGGGAGAAGCTAGCATTAAGTCATCTATATAGTGGATTAAGGTAGACCTGCCGTCAAAGGCTATGGAGTCCAGGTCTTTCTTCAAAATTTGCGAAAAAAGAGTTGGAGCTTTAGTATATCCCATAGGAAGTCTATTCCATGTATACTGAAGGCCGTGATAGGTAAAGACAAACAAAAAACTGCTATCTGAATGGATTGGAATGGAAAAGAAAGCAGAACAGAGGTCCACAACAGTAAAATAGATGGTGGTTGTGGGGATATAAGACAAGATAGTCGCTGGATTTGGGACTATGAGGAATGTGGGTAAGACAGCAGCATTAACTGCTCAGAGATCTTGCACAAATTGGTAAGTGTTTTCCCCAGGTTTCTTTATTGGGAGGATAGGAGTGTTACATGGGCTGTGGGTGGGTATATTAATTCCTTGTTCTAAAAGTGAGGTGATAACAGGTCGAATACCTTCTTCGGCTTCTCTGGAAACGGGGTACTGTGGGATGCAAGGGAGAGGCCTTGTCGCATTTAACGTAATGCGTACAGGTTCGGCACTTATTTTGTGGCTTACTTCGTTAGAATGGGTTGACCATAATCATGGGGGCACCTGTTCTAACAGTTCCTGTTGCAATGAGAAAGTGTCAGGCTCGGTGTCCCTCAGGTCAGATTCCTGTAATAATGTCAATATTGCTTCTCCTCCCGGTTCTGGTATGTCAAGAGAAATACCATCCGGGGTGCAATAAATAACACAACTCAATTTGCATATCAAATGTTTTCCCAATAAATTAACTGGTTTGGACGTGCTGAGCAAAAAAGCTCAGAAATAGGTCCAATAGTAACTGACAATGGTTGAGACACAGGGTGAGGGATAGACTTACCGCTTATACCTATAGCATTAACAATTTCTGCTGAAACAGGAACATGGGAGAATTCGGAAACTCTTAAAGTAGAATGGGAAGCACCTGTAACAACTAGGCAGGATACAAGTTGACCATTTACAAGGCACTGCAAGCTGGGTCCAGACTGATCTAGGGGAATCAAGGGAGCGATGGTGTCACCACCCTCCGCGCTGTCCTACGCCGGGTTGCTGCAGTTGTTTAGGTTTGGGGTATGGTTGGGGAAAGCGGGAGGGAAAATGGTGGGGTTTGTGGTCCGACCTGGTCGGTTGGGGCACTCGGACCTCCAGTGACCAGTTTGTTTGCAATAATGGCACTGGTTTCCGTAGACCCTATTGACAATGTTGCTGAGGTTGGGTATTTGTACTTGTCCCTTATTCGGTTGTCCTCCCCCCCTGCTTCTTCCTCTCCCCCTCCCCTTCCCCTTTGATTCCCAGTATGGTTCTGTAATTGTTGAATCTGAAGGGCCATTGACGTGGTCTCGCTATCTTCTTTTGCTTTCTCTAATTTCTTTTGGAAATGTTGTGCGGCAGCTAATAGTTCTGTTAACGGTTTTTCCTCCCTGCTGATAACTACCCGTTGAATTTCACTTGAAATCTTGGGTAAAAGTCCTTGAACAAAGGCAGCTGCCATGGCTTGTGGCGCATTTTGCTCAGGATCGTTCATACCCGAGTGGCGTTCGAACTCCTGTTTCAATCTCTGGAGATAATCGGATGGTTCGTCACCCTTGCTTTGTTTGCACGCATTCATTTTAGTCCAATCGGCTTTCCGTGGACAAATTGTAAGCACAGCATCTAGTAGTTGACTATGAGCAGTGGCTAACGCTTGGTCAGTACCGGGATGTTGGGCTAGCCAGTGAGCTTCGGCATGAAGTCTCTGAATGGTTTCTCGGGGAAGGATGGCTTGCAAGAGTTAATTTAAATCTGCCCAAGTGGGGTCATAACAAGTTATAATGGTTTGGAGCTCTTCTTGGAATTTTACGGGATCTTCCCTGATTTTTGGAAATGCTTGAGATAGGTTAAATAAGTCAGTCAGGGACCATGGAACATGCACAGGCACTTGATTTGTCCCTTGTCCTGGAAGTTGCCAGAGCGAGAATTGTCCAGTCGGGGCTGTAGTGGGTCACTTCCGGAGAGCATATCCGGAGGAGTCAGGACTAAGTTGGGGTTGACTAGTAATCACAGAAGTGCTAGTAGGTCCCGGGCCAAGCAGTCTGGTAGTAGAGTCAGCCCGAGACTGTTGTCTTTCCTAAGGTGGTGGTTGTTGGAGTTGATCAGGACTAGCTGACTGACCCGGAGGTGCAATAGGGATTGCGGACTATAGGTCTAGCAGGTCCTCGGTTGTTTCTTGAGAATGAAGAATGCTGGATACAGATGTTGATGGTCTGAATTTGGGGGAGAGGCCAATTTCTCCCATACCTCTTTCAATTGTTGTTTTCGTTTTTCCTGGGAGTCTTTGAGACTCCGCGTTTGTGACTTATTACGTCTCTTTGAAGCTTCATCGTACCAGTCAAAAAATGAATCACATATTGTCTGGGATACTTTGGATCCAAGTGACTCCAATGTTCCTCTCAAATGCATTATTTTTTCTAGATCAAATGTTCCTGCCTCAGGGAATTGTTTGCTGGGATCATCTCTAGTGAAAAAATGCCACTTACCCAGAAACTTGCAAGAGAATAATGGGCTGGGGTTCCTTTAGAGGGAACTAGTACTTTTTTTGAGTGTTTTGTTCCCATTTTCACTCACACAAGACGCAGGAATGACTTATTGAGGGATCCATACCGCCTCATTCTCAGCCCGCAATCTCCACTGTTGAGGGCAGGACGAACCCGATATCGGAATGCTTATTTAGCGGGAGGGGGTTGGAGAGGGGACAAGACACAAAAGGGGTCCTCCAAAGTCACAGAAGTCCTAACCCTAGGCCCATCTAGTGACCGAGGCTAAGGTGTCCTTGGACAACAGATCTAAGGAGGCCCATGAATCAGAGAAGGGGGGAAGGAGTAGCCTTGCAGCTGCAAACACTCCACCTGTCCATTGGGTCACTGGGTTCGGGCAAGCCCCCCTTGCAGTCTACTTACACCGGTCGTTGCCAACAAGGCTCGCGGTGGAATCGGGGTGGCTGGAACTTGCCTTAGTCCAGGACCTGGTAAACAGCTCATTTTGCCAAACACAAGCATTCCGGACTCACTCATTCGTGTTAGCACTCCTTAATGTGCTGTTGAGTGCAATGCTTCAAAATTGCTGAGATGAGGACCTGATAGCGTCCTCAGCCTGCAATTCGAACCTCCAAACTCTCCCTGCATGCTTTTCAGAGACAGAGAGTTTGAAAGCTCAGCTCGACCCTTAACACAGTTCAGACCTCGCTTGGCTGTTCTCGACTAGGAAGCGTATGGGCAGCCCCCTTCCGAAGCTCCGAATAGAATTTTAAAAGGTCTCTTACCTTTTTGAGTGGCACCTGGGGTTTGACGGGGAGCGGTCCACAGTGTTTCCCAGGCAACACCAGCATTTGGAGATCCGAGTCATGGCACCAAATTGTCGTGGAAAAGATAACGCAGTTTCTCTTTAGGTTCAAATGGAGTAGAGCTTTATTCTGACAGACACACAGAGAGCTATGTCCATAGGGGAGCCCTGGACAGCACAGAGTTCCTGTGCTGCTGTCAGGGACTTCGTCTAGGTTCGAATACGGATGACTTATATATGAAAGCTCTTCACATACCGATCGCATGGTGGAATTTTCCATTACAAAACAAGTCTAACGGCTACTTCCTTATTTATTACACAAGTCTAATGACTACCTTCTTATCCGTTACAAGAATAGCTGGGGGCAATTACAAAAGCAGCTAGTTTCAAAAAACAGCTTAAAGCGCAATCAACAGTTTTCAGCGGGTTTTTTCTATCTTTAGTTATGCTAACTTACATTTTCATCATTATTTTCAGTGTAAAGCCTACCGGGCCTTGATTTTGAGCTTCCACATCCCCAAAATAATGCCTAGAGCAGAGCTTTTAGAAAATCAGCCAGTCTCGATTTAAAAATTGTCAGTGGTGCAGAATGTATCATGACCCTTGGTAAAAGTTGTTCTCACTACTCTCCCTGTTCAAAATCTGTGCTTTATTTCCAGTTTCCAGGCATTAGATTGTGTTATAACTTTCTGTGCTGGATTGAAGGGTCCGTTGTTCAACATTCGTTCCTCATGCAGATGCTTACAGACTGTGACCAAGTCTCTTTGTTAAGCTACATAGATTGAGCACCTTGAGTCTCCCTCTAGAAGGCATGTTTTCTAATCCTTTGATCATTGCTGTGGCACTTTTCTGACCCCTCTCTACTTTATCAACATCCTTCTTGAATTGTGGACATGAGAACTGGACACAATACTCCAGCAGTCCTCACCCCAGTGCAAAATACACAGGTAAAATAACCTCGCTACTCATAACTGAAGATTCCCATACTTATATATCCCACATCGCATTAATTTTTTTGGCTGCAGCATCGCACTGTGGGCCCATGTTCAATTGATTTTCCACCATGACCCCCAAATCTTTTCAGAGGAACTGCTTCCCGGGATACAGCCCCCAGCCTGCATTCCTTGATTTTAGGTGTATATCTTTACGGTTAGCTGTACTAAATTAATATTAGGGAGGCACAGAGGGACGGAGTGAGTTACCCGAGGTCACAGAAGAAGGCTCTGGAAGAGCATGAAAATGAAGTCAGCACTTTAACCACTGACCCATCCTTCCTCCTTGGGGACTAGTGTCTGGGGAGGGGATCCCTGGCAGCTCAGCATGCTACATTGCCAACCATTCTCTTAGTCAGACAATCTGCCCGTTACCCTGTCCATCCCAAGAGTCCTTCTCTGCCCCTGGGGAAGTCCGAATTCATGTCTCTTGAAATTCAGTGACCAATATTTCACTCAGTTTTCCAAAGGAGGGCTCACCAGTGCCTTGTATTATGCTATTAATACTTCCCTCTCTGACTTCATACATTCCAGCAGCTCATTTGCCTTGTTCACAGCTGCATCCCAAAGGTGACTCACAGTCATCCTGGCACTGACTAATACAACCAGCTCTTTCTCCTCCTCTGTCATTTCCAAATAAGCATGATAATATATAAAAAAGAGGTGTAGGGAATAGAAGTAGGGAGGTGATTTTTCTTCTGTAGGTGGCATTCATGAAACCAGTGCTGGAATTCTGCATTCGGGTCTTATGTGCAAAATTTAAAAAGTGGAAAAATTGAAGAGGGTGCAGAAAGAGCCACAAAAATGATTGACGAGCTGCAGAAAATTCCGGACACTGAGAGTAGTCAAGAGCTGAACCTGCTTACCTTCTCCAAAGGAAGATGGAGCACTGACTTGATTACAGTGTACAAGCACCTCCACAGGGACAAAATACAAGTCCTAAAGGGCTCTCTAATTTTGTAGGAAAAGGTATAACAGGTACAAGTGGGTACAAAACTGAAGCTAGAAAACTTATATTTTGAAATTAGTTTCACATTTTTAACACTGAGGGTGATTAATCAGAGGATCAAACTCCCAAGGGAGATGATGGATCGCCCTGGTATCTCCAAATGCAGTATGGATGTCTTCCTAGAAAAGAAGCTTTATGGGTGAACAAGTTAAATTTAATCAAACACAATTGATTGGGCTCGTATGGGGGTAAATGGGAAAAATTTTGTAGCTTCTGACATACAGGAGGTCAAACTAGATGGTTAAATTGTCCCTTCTGTTCTTATATTCTATGAATCTATGAATTGTTGTCTTCAGTGGATTGACCCTTCGAGTGCTTGTGACCAGAGCTATACAATCACTACCAGTGTCCTTTAAACATGTAGGTTGATTAGCAGACAGCACAAAGCACTAGAGAAAAGGGTTATAAAATAACAAGCAGCTGTCACATGTCTGCACTAATCTTCCTCATGCATCACTACAGGCTAAGTTAGATAGGCTTTGCTCTGGAGATACATAAACAGAACTAAATCATGGGAAGACAAGGAGCTCTTGGGACTCGGACTGGTTTCCCTGTGTCTCTGAGAGAGCACCATTCCATTTGTTTGCCCCTTTCTTGAGGAAGCAGCCTTTTCTCAAAGCCTCCCTGAGTGAGCCTGGGCCCAGTCACCATCGTGCTCAGCTCTGTCTGTGTGACAGGTTGAAGGGGTGAAGCTGACCTTTGCCCTGAAACTGCTTTCTCCCAGTCAGGCCATCTAAGATGATGCCCCAGTGGCCGTTATTTCATTTTTTGGCAGTTACACCCATTCAGCCCCAATGGCTTGAGCACACTAGTCTGGTGCATGGCCTGAAAGCCTTTGTTTCCCCGTGACACTCTAACCCTCCCCTAAGAGATCCAACACCTAAACCTCACAATGCGGAGCAGGTCAACAGTCAACCCCAAGCACCTGAACATCTGCCCCAGACACCCAAGGTCTGGAGTCACAGGAATTCCCAGAGACCAGCTGTCACAGGAGTCTGAGTTAAGGGGATTTGCTCTTTGGATACCTGGCAGACCTGATCTTAGGGTCTTCCCTGGCCTCCTTCTCAGAGTATCTGAGCAACTTGAAAGTATTCATCCTCCCGTCACCTCTGTGAGGCAGGGTAGGGTAGGGCAGGGCTATTATCTACTTGTACAGAAGCTCAGAGACAGTCGGTGGGTTGCCCATGTTGACACAGGGCAAGGGAATGAAACCCAGCTCTCCTGACATGCAGAGCAGAGCCCAAACCACAGGATCAGCCACCCAGCTGGACTGGATAGATTCTCTGCTGCCCCAGAGCTGCCCCCTGCGCTGTGGAGAGACGGAATAGCAAGGAGGCAGTTACAGGGGTTGGTTTCTCTGGCCTGCTCCCCATCATCCCTCTGTAAAATGCATCCCTTGTTCTAGGTAGCATTTGTGCCTATTTTGCACAGGTTTAGAAGGAAACACAAGGGGTGTGGCTGTGGAAGAGTCAGGCCCATCATCCAATGGGATTCTGCGTCTCAGCTAAATGGGAGAAAAAATGCAAGAATTTCCTACAGAGGTTAATGCTGGATGGCTGCTGGTTACCATAGACAGAGCCCAGCTGCTGTGCGCTTCACACTATTCAACTGCACTGACTTGTGTCAAACTCATGTGCAGAAATTTTTACGGCAGTTAAACAGCTGCCACAGGCATCCCACCCAGAGGTGCCTCCCTATAGAGAAGCAGTGTGACCCAGTGTTTATAGCAGTGGACAAGTCCATGGCTTCTAATCCCAGCTCTGCCACTGGCCTGTGGGTTAACGATAGCAAAGTCACTCCACTTCCCTGTGACTCAATTTCCTTATTATCTATCTCTTTCCTAATGATTCCCAACATTCTGTTAGCTTTTTTGCCTCTTGCAGCACACTGAGCAGGTGCTTTCAGGGAACTTTCTACAATGGCTTCAAGATCTCTTCTCTGAGTGGTAACAGCTAATTTAGACCCCATCATTTTATATGCAGAATTGGGATTATGTTTTGTAATGTGCATCACTTTGCATTTATCAACATTTAATTTCATCTGCCATTTTGTTGCCCAGTCACCCACTTTTGTGAGATCCTTTTGTAACTCGTCACAGTCTGTTTTGAACTTATCTATCTTGAGTAATTTTGTGTCATCTTTTGTATCAGCCTTTTTCCAGAACAATTATGAATATGTTGAACTATGCTGGTCCCAGTACAGACTGCGGGGGACACCATTATTTATCTCCATTCTCAAAACTGACCATATATTCCTACCCTTTGTTTTCCTACCCTTTTAACTAGTATTCCACTAGTTATTCCACTAGTCTTCCATTAGTCTCCGTTCTCAAAACTGACTGTTTATTCCTACTCTTTGTATTCCTACCCTTTTAACTAGTTACTGGTCCAGGAGAGGATCTTCCCTCTTATCCCATAGCAGATTACTTTGCTTAAGAGCCTTTGGTGAGGGACCTTGTCAACAGCTTTCTGAAAATCTAAGTACACTCTATCCACTGGATCACCTTTGTCCACAAGCTTGTTGACTTAGTGAAGCATGATTTCCCTTTAGAAAAGCCATGTTGACTGTTCCCAAGAAATTATGTTCATCTACAAGTGTAAAAATTCTGTTCTTTACTATAGTTTCAACCAACTTGTCTGGTAATGAAATTAGGTTTGCGGATATACAATGGCGCCTTTTTATAAAACTGGTGTCACATTAGCTATCGCGCAGTCATCTGGTACAGAAGGTTATTTAAATGATAAGTTCCATACCAGAGTTAGTCGTTCTGTAATTTCACGTTTGAGTTCCTTCAGAAATCTTGGGTGAATCCCATCTGGTCCTGGTGACTTATTACTGTTCAATTCATCAGTCTCCTGATGACATGTGCTGTATAAGAGCTAGGTTTTATTATTAAGCCCTGGCTGAGGAATCCCTGTATAGCCAACTACTGCGTCCCATCCCACTGCAGGCCCATCCATCTGTGTCACAGATTTTATGCTGATAAATGGCTCAGATACCAGATCCAAGTGCCTATTTTAGCCTGTAGGTGTTCGGGGATGATATCCTGCTTTGTGTGCTTCACAACCCCAGGCACACTCCCGACCATAGCAAAGACTGAAAAATAATAAATAATACTGCTCTAAACCCAGAACCTAGGACAATCGAGTGAGTCTGATCACTTAATATTTTATTTAAACTATGCATATTTAACACGTGAAAATCCCGGCTTGCAGGTGCTGTTGCTTAGGAGATTAGGAGGATTCAACAAAGGGACTGGAAGTTTTTACGTGTGACAGGAACACACACAGCTGTGTGCAAAGGAGCAGAAAAGTTAGAAGAGTTTTTATCTCTTTAAGTTCCTGATCGTGACCTTCTGCTCCTTCTGTTGATGGGAAAAGGAAGGAGGGTCTTGTGGGTAAAGCAGGGCACCAGGATTTAGGCGACTCACATTTAAGTCCAAGCTCTGGCATAGATTCCCTGTGTGACCTGGGACATAAACTTGCAGAACAGAGTCCAAACGACAGGACCAACCTCCTAGCTAGACCGGCTAGATTCTCGCTGCCCCAGAGCTGCTTCTTGTGCTGTGGGGAGCGGGGATAGCAAGGAGTCAGTTACAGGTGTTTCTTTCTCTGACCTGTTCCCCACCACCCACAGCACCCTTGCAGGCTGAGGTACCCTGCAGGCACCCTACCCCTCCATCTAAGGACCTTGCAGTGACTTACTCTCAGCCTGGAAAACTGTAAACAAGATCCCTCTGTGTGGGGTAATATTTGTTCTCCAAAACACAGCATCTTTTAGCCTGCACCCCACCCTACTCCATAGCCCAGGACCCCCCAGCTTCCCTGATGTAGTCTGTGTTGGTTCAGGCTTGCCGCAGCTTTCCCGACTTGTCACCAGCCGGCCCCCTCAGTAGCTCAGTTCCTTCCCCCCAGGTCAAGCAAGGGCAGCTGTCCTTCACCTGCTGCTGTGGCTATGTTAAGGCCTCAGTTAAGGCCTCGGTCTCAGGCCCTTAAAGAAGGTGTAGCCTGGGATTTCCCAAAGCAAGAACTATCTTCCTCTCACCCCGTAGCTGCCTCTGCTAGGCCTTGGTCAGCTCCTAAAGTACCAGGAACATTAAAGGGCTACACCATGGAGCAGGTGTTGAATCTCTCTCAACGGGAAGAATCCCCGACACACCCCGTCTAATGGCCACTGAAGGGCTGGGGTGGGCTTTGGAGCTGGTTGTGCATCTGCTGGGGAGCTGAGGCCCATTTCCAGCCCTTTCCATGGCTGGGACATCACAAATGAAGGGAAAGGGGAGGGAAACTGGTCCTGAATCTCTAGTCAGACTCTTGTGCGTGCGACTCTCACTCACAGACGCAGCTCTGCTCTGCCTGGGGCAGTACGCTGGGTTGGCAGGTGCTTTGAGCAGAGCCATCCAGGAGGCCGGAGAGCTGCCTAAATGGCGTCTCTTAAGGCTCCTGATTTAATCCTTGCTCTGAAACATCTCGGTCACAGGTGCCTGGGTGAGGGCGCAGGGAATGGTGGGCAGCCGTGCCCCTGGAATAGCCCCTCTCACAGCTGGTGCCGCTCTCATGGATCACGCAGCAGCCAGAGTGTTGAGGAAGGGCCAGGACTGCGACTGCAAAACAGTCCTGGCCCTGGATGTTAACCAGAGACGGGACAGTGACAGATCGTGGACAACAGGAGAAAACATGTACGTTTTTTCTCTGTATTGACTATATCCACAGAAATTCTGAGGTCTGAGGCTGACACTGATACAGCTCTTTATGAGATAACATCCAACTGATCCTCTGGCTCTACATAAACACAGAGTCTTTGTAAATACTGCTGCCTGCCTCGGTCCCGATCCCCAGTGTGCTGTCCTTCTTCAGCAGCTGGTGATGGGGATTAGTAGCTCATGTCCTCTCATGTCTTCTGGAAGTGTCTAGGATGGAATAGGTGGCTTGTGTTTTTCATCTCACTTGTCATCAGCACTGGAGCCAGGTGATGACTTGACCCTTCACTTGACGAACACCCTGATTATCCTGGCACGAATGGCTTTGGTTTTCACGCTGTACACGATTGGGTTCATCAGGGATGGGACCAGCAAATAGACGTTGCCCATGACAGTCAGAATCAAGGGAGAAAAGTTCTTCACGAATCTGTGTATCACAGACAAGCTGAGAGCTGGCACGTAGAAGATCAGGACAACACAGACGTGGGAGACGCAGGTGTTCAGGGCCTTGAGGCGCTCCGCGTGGGACGCAATGCTCAACACTGTTTTGAGGATCATCACATAGGATAGGAGGATGAGCATGACGTCCAACCCCACTGAAGTGAGCATTGTAAAGAAGCTGTAGATGCTGTGGGCTCTGATATCCGAACACGCCATCTTCATGACTTCCTGGTTCAGGCAGTAGGAATGGGAGAGGACATTGGCATGACAGTACTGGAAATGTTTCAGGAGAATGGGGAGCGGGAGTATAATGCCCATCCCTCTTAGCAGAGACACCAGTCCCATCTTGGCTATTCTGGTTGGGGTTAAGATGGAATCATATCTCAGCGGGTTACAGATCGCAACAAAGCGGTCAAAGGCCATCGACAAGAGTACAGAGGATTCAGTTAACGTAAACCAGTGGATGAAGAACAGCTGGGCAAAACAGGCATCGAAACTAATCTCCCTAGAGTTAAACCAGAATATGCTCAGGACGGTTGGTAGGGTGGATAGCGATATGCCAATGTCTGTGATGGCCAACATGGAAAGGAAAATGTACATGGGCTCATGGAGAGTCGGATCTGTTTTTATAATGAATAGAATGACTGAATTTCCTATTATTGAAATAACGTACATTAAGCAGATGGGGATAGAAATCAAGACATGGCATTTTTCCTGCCCAGGTATTCCGGTGAGAAGGAAAACTGCAGGTTGGAATTTGGTGTCATTGACAGCTGACATGATGCACTGGGCACCCCCAGGGATTTTGAACTTTATTTCCTGAAAGTAAAAAGTAACAGAAGACTAGATGATATTGAACAAGAAATCATTCTGCTCTCAGTGCAAGTCTAGAGACTTCTAGGAGCTCAAGAAAGAGAAGCAAAGACATAGCCTTGGATTTACACTTACGGTTATTTCTTCTATTCATTCTGTTGAAACACCTGCCATTGTTTAATGTTGGAAGAGAGGATACTGGGCTACCTAGACCATTGGTTTGACCCTGTATGGAAGATAGTCATGTCCTATAGTAAGATAGGCATTACCAGATGGCATCAGACCTATAGTCCATATAGTCCACTATCCTGTGCCCAGTGCCAGATGCTTCAGAGAGAGGTAGAAAAAGACCTGCAGTAGACAGGGAAAGTTTCCTCCTGACTTGGACATATTTGATGGTGCAAATCATGAAGTTTAATAGCACTCCCAGATTTTTTTTTAAAAATCCCCACTTCTGTAATTGGATTTTCTGTTTCCCCGTATAAAACTCCGTTCCCTCTTTGAATCCTACTACAGACTTGACCCCATTGATATCTTGTGGCTGTGAGTTCCATAGCCTCCTTGAGTATTGTGTGGTTTTTCAATTCAATTTTTCAATTCTGACCTTCCCACAAATATCCTCTCTATTTCTATGTTGCATTTATGTTATTTAGAAACGTGTTTCATTGACTCATGTATTTTATTTATTTTCTCCACTCCCAAGAGCCCATATTACGCAATTGTCTCTTTGCAGGACCTGGGATAAATTCTTAGGGTCAGGTTCTGAGTTTAGGAATATTGAATGGAACAGCGTCGCACCAGATTTATATGTGTAAATTTGATCAGAACCGGCCTCTCTTAACTTTCATTTAACAAACGCTCCCCCAAGAATCCCTGCAGGAGAAGCTGAATACTCTGTCTGGCCAGTGTTGATTGGATCCAGAGAGGTCAATCATCTTACAGTCTTCTTTTTTGCCTCTCAGGACCCGCATACTCTCCCCGTGAAAGGTTCTGTAGATATTTGGCAAGTTACAAGCTAACACAGACAGTTACTTCAGCAGGGTGGGAGGGGGACTGATGTCCCAAACAGTGACAAGTGCAAGCACTAGTTTTGCAATAATATCCAGTTGAGTTGTAAATTACTTCAGCCACGTTCATTTTTCTTCACCTCATGTCTATGCTTCACTGAAACACAGACCAATAGTTCTGTTGTCTCATGAATTTTTGGAAAGTCTGGTAAAAGTGGAGCAGAGTTATTTTGTGCACGATTCTGAATGTAAGTGCTAGAAACAGCCTCTGGTCAGTTACCAGGAGACAGTGTCATACAACTGCTCACTGAACAAGGAGTTAATAGCACAAACCTATTGCAAAGAGTAATTGGAATACCTCTGGAATACTATCAACAGCTAAAGTCATTAAGTAGTAAAGTTACCCCCCTTCCTTCCTGTACGGATTCCAACACGTCTGTGGCTGGCTTTCCATAGAAATGCATAGGAATGAAAGTTTGGTTTGTAATAACTGTATGAGAATGAAAAGTTTTGGCACAACATTTATCCATCTATTCTTTACCTCACACATGTAAACCCATTCTTCTATCTTCGAGATGTGTTGCTCATATCCATTCCAATATAGGTGTGTGCACGCCCACAGTGCATGGTTCCTGGAACTTTTTTCCCCTTAGCTAGCTCCGTAGGGCCAGCTCTGGTGCCCCCTGGAGTGCCATGCCCATGCCGCAGGACATGAGGCACTGCCGGCCCTACGCCCCCTCAGTCTCTTCTTTCCGCCTATGACGGTCGAATCGAACTGGCACTTGCTCTCTGCAAGTGCCATTCCCCTTCTTTGATCTCTTTGTTAATCAAAGTACTTAGTTAGTTTAAGTAGTTGTTAAGTGTTGTAGCTTAGGCTCTGGCGAGGCAGTGGGACTCCAGCCAGCTCCACAGCCCCAAGCGGGGCCGGAGCTCCCAGTGGCTGCGGGGCTTCCGCGGTACCACAACACAAAAAAAATAAATAAATAAAGCCGGGCCGGAGCTCCCAAAGAGGGGCCGGAGCTTGCAATGGGGTCCACACGGCACCGAGATTCCACGCCGTGCTGCAGCTCTCCACAAGGCTGAGGGGCAGGGCACCCGGGACCTATGACAACCGCCTGTGTGGCAGCTCGGGTCCCACAGAGCAGCCAACGCCCCCTCAAGGTGTCCAAGCAGGCGGCAAAAGTGCTAGAAGGGGTACAGTCTGTGCCTTGGCATAGTCTGAGGCCCATGTACACCACTCCTCGGTTGAGGAGTCGGACCCTGTGGAGACACCCTTCGGCAAGGGGAGCACCCGCAAGCCTTCCTCGGTAGTCCTATTACCCCTTCCCGGACGAGGCAGTCTCCGGGGGCCAACTGGCGCCACTGAAAGATTTCAGGGCACACCAGGAGTTGCCCAATAACGGGGCCCCTACCTTGTGGTTGGCTTCCGCCATCCTGCATGGAGGAATCACGCTGGCTAAGACAGCTCTCCAAACGTCAAACGACGCTGCCGCCGCGGCGGGTAGGGCCATAGCCCCTGCAAGTTCCAAGAGGAAGTGCTCATGGCTGCAACCATCAGGGCTGTCCAGGAGGTGCAGCAATCTATCCAGAATGCCTGGATCCAGGAGTCTAGTATGCCGCCCTTGCCTACAAGGACACATAATTTCATGGGTCCATCCTCCGGAGCCACCAGGGGCTGGCTCCTACTACCAATTTACAGCCTGCCCCTTGGCCTATCTTCGGCTCCAGGGGTTTTCACAACTTGCGTGGTGTTAATGGCGGCCCACCTCAGGCGAAAGGGTGTGCAAATCTTTCCTTTCTTGGTCGATTGGTTGACGGGGGTAGGTCCAGGTTCCCAGTGCAGGTCAACGTGACTTACACTGCTCCACATGCAGCAGGCTGGGTCTGCTCATGAACGAACAGATGTCCACTGACCCCAGTGAAATGCATAGTGTTCCTGGGGGCCACCCTGGACGCTCCCCAATCCAGAACCTTCCTGCATCAGCCATGTTTTTAGGTGCTGGTCTCTATCATCGCCCAGCTGCACCGATACTCCACAACAACAACCAGGCACTGCCTACTGCTGTTAGGCCACATGGCAGCCTGCACATACATAGTGAGGCTAGCTCGCCTGAGACACAGGCCGCTTCAGGCATGGCTGGCCTTGGTATATGTGCCGAGCAAACACCCACTGAACTGGGTGGTCCAGTTCCCCACCCACCCTAGCCTCCCTGGACTGGTGGAGATTCCCCAGGGCAGTAGGGAAGGCTGTTCCCTTCACGGAACAGATCCCGTCAATCACCTTAAGTTCCGGCAGCTCGTATGTGGGATGGGAGCCCACATGGGTGCCAACCAGAGCACTCAGGGGCTCTGGTCCATGGAGGAAAAGTGCTTGCAGGTCACCGTGGGGGAACTGGGAGCCATTCACCTAGCGTGCAGGCTGTTCCTCCGATCGCTGACAGGCAGAGTGGTGCAGGCGCTGCCGGACAACACTGCAGCCATTTCACATGAAGAGGCAGGGAGGGGCACCCTCCCGGCCTCTCTTCGAGGAAACTACCTGTCCGTCAGTCTTTGCCATGAGGCACGACTCTGCTGGAGTGCATCTCACCTCATGGGGGTGAAGATCAACAAGGCAGATCGCCTCACCAGGTCGTTTCTACCCCACCATGACTGGTCGCTGCACTCAGGGATAGTGACTGCGATCCTCCAGAAGTAGGGTGTCTCCCAACCGGATCTGTTCGTGTCGGTTGGGAATGCGCAGTGCCAAGGCTCGGCTTGCGCCGGGGTCTTGAGACTGGGTTGCTTTCAGATACGTTCCTCAGTAATGGGACAGGGACCCTCAGGTATGTGTTCCCGCCCACTCCACTCCTGCCAAAGGTCTTACTGAACATAAACAGGGGCAGGGTGGATGTCATATTCACTGCTCAGGACTGACTGAGCCAGCGCTGGCTCAGCATGCTGCTGGACCTTTCGTTCGCCCCGCCCATGGGGCTCCCGAGGTGGCATGACCATCGCTCCCAGGACCAGAGTGGCCTGTTGCACCCGGTCCTGGATTCCCAGCAACTCACGGCCTGGAGGCTCTGTGGCTGACGGAGGTAGGGGGGGCCTGCTCGGTGCAGGTCCCACAACTCCTGCTGGGCAGCAGGGACCCTTTCTACACAGGTCATGAATCAAGCTAAGTGGTCATGGTTTACCTCTTGGGTGGAATCCCGGGGCGTTCCGCCAGCCTCTTGCCTCCGCAGGCAACCCTGGAGTACTCTGGGGTCTGGTGCTGGCCTCGTTCATATGATTGATCTCTCTCTGTGTTTCCCACACTGCGCAGTCTGGGTTTGGAGATGGCATTCGCTAGACGTGAGACGAGCCCTGGCCTGTCACATCGAAGACACGGCCTTTCCAGAAATTGGCGCAGCTCCTCGCCGCGGGCGGGGGACTGGATGAAAGGATCAGCGGTCTCCACCCAGCACATCTCTGAGTGGATCACATCCTGCATCAAGTGCTGCTAGGAGCAGGCGAATGTGCCGCTGCCGGGTGTCATCACAGCGCATCCACCCAGAGCTAAAGCCTCATCTGTGGCTTTTCTGGATAGGGTGCCCCTGCAGGACATCTGCAAAGCAGCCGCCTGGTTGTCGGTCCACACCTTCACGTCCCACTACGCCATCGTTCAGCAGGCAAGAGAGGACGTAGAATTCGGCAGAGCTGTGCTGAGGGCAGCTCACCGGTAACTCCGACCCACCTCTGAGGTATGGCTATTTAATCACCTACATTGGAATGGATATGAGCAATCACTCGAAGATAGAAAACAGGGTTACTTACCAGTAACTGTTGTTCTTCGAGATGTGTTGCTCATATCCATTCCAGCCCCACCCCCCGTCCCCACTGTCGGAGTTGGCAGAAAGAAGGGACTGAGGGGGCCTAGGGCCGGCAGTGCCTCATGTGCTGCGACGTGGGCGTGGCACTCCAGGGGCACCAGAGCTGGCCCTACGGAGCTAGCTAAGGGGAAAAAAGTTCCGGGAACCGTGCACTGTGGGCTTGCACACACCTATTTTGGATGGACATGAGCAACACATCTCGAAGAACAACAGTTACTGGTAAGTAACCCTGATTTTCCCCTCTGATCTTCTTTCAGAGATGATTTCTCAGGTTCGAAGAGGACCAAAAATGTAATGTTTATAATCTGGATTTCTTGAGAACTTGAAAAGGTTGCAGCCTGTCGGCCCTCACTCAATCACCTGTGAGAAAACAAAACTCTGGGCAATCCTTTGCACCTAGTAACTCCTCTTTTCCTGGGTTAGTAGCTGACATGTTCGCCTGAGGTTCTGTGATGTCAATCTGCAGCCTTTATACAGAGCTGTACAGGCTTTGGGATCAGCTTATACAATATTCACTCCCTGGGCTCTCCCTCAATAGTACAGTGGTTTTCAACTGTTTTCATTTCCAGACCCCATCCAAATTTCAAATGAAGCTGTGAATACCTTTGGAAATCTAACAGTCTGCAAACCCCTAGGGATCCGTTTACCACAGATTGAAAACCACTGGTCTAGTACAGAGTAACCCCAAAACCTGTTACAGTGCTACAATAGAGGTTTGTGGAAAGTTGATTTCAAAGTGAAATGCATGAGTATTCAAGCCCCGTTGACCCACAGTTTGCTGCAGCCCAGGACCCAATCTGAGGGTGGGAGAATGGTGGGATTCCAGCCCAGGAGAGGGAAAGGAACAAGGCTGACATCTGGTAGTCTGAGACCAGAGAGGGGGCAGGGAAGCAGGTAGCCCCGAAACTGTGAGGGGTCATACAGGGCAGAACAGCTGGAGCCCTCATCCAATCAGGAAACAGAACAATTCCATTTGCTTAATATGGCCTGTTACCGCAGAGGAACACAGCTCTCCTGCGTTCACAATCAAGCCAGAGAAAAAAAATGTTTGAAAATGGATTTGCTGATTATATTCCCAGGAGAAAATAGATCTGAGTTGGTTTGGAACAACTCACTGATATTGCTATGGCTCTTCTCTGGGCCAGAGCACACGGCACCTCTGGAAATGGGACCATTGAGAAATCCTGACTAAGGTCATTGGGATTTTCACACTCCGAGTTCGCTTTGAATCTGGGGTTTCTGTGCACCTGGAATGATTCCCCATAGAACACGGAAACATGGAATAGAAAGTCCCCCAGCTACCTAGTGCTGCCTGCTCTTCAGCACCTGTTACTGAGTCACACCCACAGCCCAGCAGAGTCAGCTGCCGCTGTACAGAACACCTGCCCATCTCAGTAGCTGGCAGCCTTTACCCTTCCCTTGGCGTTTGAAAGATTTAAAGACAGAAACCTGCCAACGTACCCAATGCCTGTGAGAAGGGGAGCAGCTGCCAAAAGAGATCTGCTCCCTAACGGAGAAGGAGTCAGCGGAGAGCTTGCACGGGCAGCAGGCAGTGTCTGCTCAGACAGGCTGCAACTGTCCTTATGAAGCATGTTTGCCCATTTCCTCCGGGCCACTTGGCCACCTGGGGCCCTCAGCTGATTGGTTCAGCATGTGCCAGCTTTAACCCTGTCACGGCCAATGGCAAACTGCAGGAAGCCCAATCCCAGGGGATGCATGGTGATGCCACCACACTGGACAGCAGCACAAGTCCTGCCACAGGCTCTATTCCTGCAATCCAGTCTGTCAGCGCTGTGAGTACGGCTCAGAGGAGTCACAGGTGTAATCTTGCTATAATGCAGTAAAGTAGATAGCATTAATTTCTCCAGAGCTGCACTTCTAAAATATATCCAGACTTCCAGTTTTTCAGAGACATCTGCCCCTGTATATTCAGCGAGAGAGAACGCACAGAGTCAAGTTCACTTCACGTCTAGTCACCTCCCCCTCAGTTTGCCTAGTTATGGTAAGTTACTGCAAAGGCCTGAAAATGGCTAGAAGCAGCAAGATGAATAATTGATATTCCATCCCAATAACTGACATTGACTTGGACACCTCTATGATTGCTGAAATGCCCCTGCACAGAAGAGGCAGATGAAGAGCCTCCAATTTCACTTGGGGTTATGGGCAACTGCAGCTGGGCAGCGCCATGAAAGCTGAGTTTTCAGTGGAAAATGATCAGTTTTCTAAGAAAAAACACCCAAAAAATGGATGAAAAGGAAACATTGTAATTGGGGTCAAAAATTTTTGTGGGGGGGGAAATCAACTGTTCTAGCTCTAGATCAAACCATGAGCCTCTGTCCCTCGTGTTACCGGATCCGACCCATCAGTGGTAGCACCAGCCCCCCATAGGCCTCCTGTACTGAGCAGCCCTGGGACCTCTGCTGCGGGTGGCTATGCTGGCTGTATTCCAGAGGGAACCTCTGGAAATGACCTGTCTGTGGCAACCCATCCATCCGTGTATCAGAAGAATGGCCGTATTGGGTGAGACCAATGGTCCATGGAGCCCAGTGTTCTGTTTGCCGACAGCGGTTGGTGCCAGATGCTTCAGAGGTATTAAACAGAACAGGGCAATTTAGCGAGTGATCCATCTCCAGTCATTGAAGGACGTCTCCTCTATGGACTTATATAATTATTTTTTGCACCCAGTTATACTTATGCCCTTCCAAACATCCCCTGCAATGAGTTCCACAGGCTGTCTTCCCCTTTTGTGAAAAAGAACTTCCTTTAGTTTGTTTTAAACCTGCTGCCTATTAATTTCATTGGGCGACGCCTGTCTCTTTTGTTATGTGAAGGGGTAAATATCACTTTCTTAGTCACTTTTTCCAAACCATTCATGATTTTATAGATCTCTATCATATCCCCCCCTAGTCATCTCTTTTCTAAGATGAAAAGTCCAAGTTTTATTAATTTCTCCTCATATGGAAGCTGTTCCATAAGCCTAAACATTTTGTCACCCTTCTATGTACTTTTTCCAATTCAAATATATCTTTTTCACGATGGGGCGCCCAGAACTGCACGCAGCATTCAAGGTGTGGGCGAACCATGCGTTTATAGAGTGGCCTTATGATATTTTCTATCTTATTATCTATCCTTTTCCTATGATTCCCCACATTCTGTTAGCTTTTTTACTGCCGCTGCACATTGAGTGGATGTTGTCAAAGATCAGAGAGCTATCCACAGTGACTCCAAGTTTTCTTTCCTGAGTGGTAACAGCCAATTTAGACCCCATCCTTTTATATGTATAGTATACTGTATACTATAGAATAGTATTTTCCAATGTACGTTATTTTGCATTCATCAACATTCAATTGCGTTTGCCATTTTCTTGCCCAGTCGCCCAGTTTTCGGAGACATATTGTTAACTCTTTGCAGTCAGCTTCGGAAGTAACTGTCTTGATTAGTTTTGTATAATCTGCAAACTTTGCCACCTCACTGTTTACCCCTTTTCCAGATCATTTATGAATATGTTATACAGTGCTGGTCCCGGTACAGATCCCTACCGACACCACTATTTATCTCTCTCCATTCTGAAAACGGACCATTGATTCCTACCCTTTGTTTCCTATCTTTTAAGCAGTTCCTGATGCAGGAGAGGTGACATGTACCCAATCAATATGAGGATAGTTGAAATTCCGCATTATTATTGTGTTTTCTGCTTTTTTAGCCTCTCTAATCTCCCTGAGCATTTCACAATCACCATCACAATCCTGGTCAAGTGATTGGTAATAGATTCCTCCTGCTCTACCCTTATCGTTCAAGCTGGTAATGTCTATCCATAGATATCCTAGGTTAGAGTTCTATTCATTTCAGATTTTTACCGTATTGGATGCTAGGGAGTTGATAGCCAAAATATAACATTGCGAGGGCTGCATGTCTGACTTGCCAGTGTTAAAATATCATTAAAAAGCATTGATTTCTAAACGTTTTCTCAAATATACATCAATATAATTCTTCTGGGTTTGTCCCGTTTTGGTACCATTGTGTGCGTGGTAGGAAGGGCTTTGAAAGACCCCTAACTTAACTTATTTCTGATGACACTGTATTATCAAAAGTTCATCAAACGGGAGGACCTGTAGCTGGGAGGACAGCGAGTCTCCCTTGCTGTGCCACAGAGGGTGTCACCACTGACATGACAATTCTGTCACTTTTCATGATCCCTCCCTTACTGTTCCAACAATAACTTGCCCATGGAATTACAGATGCTCCCAGACTATTATTAAAGGCTGCAGAAAAGTCACGAAATGGTGAGGAGTTTTGGTGACTAGCTAAAGGGCTGAAATCAAACTGGTTCCTGAGAACTTCTGTACCTGGACATTGTTCTGTTTCACAATATCCGCACAGATAACAAAACACTCTCTTGTTGGAAGATTGCAGCGTTTCACTGCTTTGTTTCTTAGCATTCAGAACTTTCACACAGAAGAACCCCAAAGCAGATAGAGACAAAACAGAGTGCTCCCCAAAGCAGAGACACAACTTACCTCACCTTGCTCTAGGCTGGCTCCATACAGAGTGACTCGGATCTCCCACTTCCCTACAAAGCTCCTTGCCTACAAGCGGGACCAATAAACCCTTTGTAAACTACAGTGATAGTCTAAAATTCCAACAGTTTCTAAGTACACCACAGACTTCAAAACTGAGCTAGATCCTGGGCAGGTGATCAGGTGACAGAGTGGAGGATTCCTCCACTACAGGCCATGGTAAAAGCTCACAGCTGCTTCTCAAAGGCTGCTCCAAACCCAGGGCTGGACCAGGTTGTGCAGCCTCCTTCTAGGGCAGGAGAGGCTGATTTATAGTCACTGATCCCTTGCTCTCACCCTTCTCCCAGCCCATCCAGGCCTCAGCCGCTCACAGGCTCCATGAGTAGGAGCAGCCACAGGAGTGGTGTCCATCAGCAAAGCTGTCTCTCATTATTGCAAACCCAAATCATTCAAAATCCATGGGGCTCATCCACCCCATCCAAAATTATGAGATTGACATAAAAAAACAGCTGATTCTACCAATAATTATTCATTTCTTTTTATTACTATTGCAGGGCTTTTCACCTACCTTCCGTTTTTTGTGTGTAATGTCCTGGTATCTCTGTTGGCCCCGGGATCTTAGAAAGACAAGGTAATATTCAGTTTTTTAATCATTTAGGGGGCAGTCAACGATTCTAGTTCATATGTGAGCATCTCAGGTTTCAATTCCAGGCTTACATGCATCAAAGCCCTGTCACCAGAATGGGGCTGGAATTGCAGGGAGGAGTGTCATTATGCACTGACATAATGCACTGGGCACGTCCGAGGAGTTTTGAACATTACTTCCTGAAAGGAAAAATAACAGGAGACTAGGTGATATTTAACGAGAAATTATTCTGCTCTCAGTGCAACACTTCCAGGAGCCCAAATACAGAAGATCAGCAAGAATCAGTCTTGGATTTACACCAACAATAGGAAGACAGGCATTTCCAGACTGGATGAGACCTGTAATCCATCTAGTCCAATCCAGTGGCCAGTACCAGGTGCTTCCAAGGAAGGTAGAAGAAGCCTTGCAATAGACAGATGTGAGATTACCTGCCCCTAGGGAAAGTTTCCTCCTGACATGCACTAGTCAGATAAATTTGATGGTGTAAATGAGGAAAATTGACAGGTCCCCCAAGACTTTAAAAAAAATCCTCACCACTGTAATTGGCCAATTTCTGAGTTCAAAACATTGCCTTCAGCAATGTCACTCCAGATTTACATGTGTAAATTTTATCTGAACCGGTCTTTATTTACTTTCACTTACCCAACCACTCCCTGTGATATACACTCTGACCCCCAAGAATTGCTCCAAGAGAAGCTGAAATGCTTTCCCGCCTTTGAGGATAAATAGAAGCCTGTAGGAAGATCGACCTCTCTGGATTCAGTCAACACTGGCCAGGCAGAGGGATTGCTGTCACAAATAGTGAATAGGAAATGGGAAAAACTGAAATATAATAACAAACTTTCTCTAAACTCAGTACCCATGACAATTGAGTGAGCTTCATCTTTTGCCATTTATTTAAAATATGCATAATTAACATGTGGAATCCCACCACAAGGTGCTGTGGTTTAGGAGATAAGGAGGATTCAACAAAACAACAGGATATTTTAACGTCTGAGAGGAAAATGCACAGTTGTGTGCAACAGGAGCACAAAAAGGAGAAGAGTTTTGATATCTTTTACTTCTAGGTTGTAACCCTGTGCTCCTGACCTGTGGCTGGGAAAGGGAAAAAAGGTCTTGTGGGTAAAGCAGGGCACAAGGATTTAGGCAACTCACATTTAATTCCGAGATCTGGCACAGGCTCCCTGTGTGACCTGGAACCTTGAGTTGCATAGCAGAGCCCAAACCAGAGGACCGGCCTCCAAGCTGGACTGGCTGGATTCTCTGCTGCCCCAGAGCTTCCCCCTGCGCTGTGGAGAACAGGAATAGCAAGGAGCCAGTTACAGGGGTTTGATTATCTGACCAGTACCTCAAAAGACTGAATGGAGTTTAAAGCAGCCTGGGGCCTGAACTGACACCTACCCATTGGCAATGGTTTCAAAGAGCAGAGCACGCTCTGTACAAACTGCTGCGTATGGGTGCCACCCCAGTATGCCACCTTGCGGCCTGAGGCACCCTGCAGGGACCCTGCCCCTCCCTCTAAAGTCCTTGCAGTAACTTACTCTCACCCTGGAAGACTGAAAACAAGATCCCCCTGTGTGGGGTCATATTTGTTCTCCAAAACACAGGCTTTCACAACCCTCCTCCATTGCCCAGGAGCCCCCCTGCCCTCCTTGCTGTGGTCTGCATTGGTTCAAGTTCACCGCAGCTTTCCTGACTCCTCGCCAGATGGCCCCTCGGTAGCTCAGTCCCTTCACCCCAGGTTGAGCGAGGGCAGCCGTCCTTCCCCTGCTGCTGTCGCCATGTTCTGAGAGAAGAGGCAGCCGGCCCTGCTCCCACAGCTCCTGTGCATGGCAGGGAGTGAGGGGAGCCAGGCCCTGCCCTGCACTACAAGGCCCCGGTCTCAGGTCCTTAAAGCAGCAGTAGGCTGGGGTTTCCCAAAGCAGGAACTATTCCCCAGCTGGGACCATCTTCCTCTCTCCCCGTAGCTGCCTCTGCTCGGCCTCGGTCATCTCCTAAAGTCCCAGGAACAATAAAGGGCTACACCATTGAGCAGGTGTTGAATCTCCCTCAAAGGGAAGAATCCCCGACACACCCCCTAAAATGGCCACTGAATGGTTGGGCTGGGCTAGGAGCTGGTTGTGCCTCTTTTGGGGAGCTGAGGCCCCTTTCCAGCCCTTTCCATGGCTGGGGCAGCACAACAAAGGTATGGGACAGTGAGGGAATCTCGGCCTGAGTCTCTTGTCAGACTCTTGTGTGTGCAACCCTCACTCACACAGGCAGCTCTACTCTGCCTGGGGCAGTACGCTGGGCTGGAAGGCACTTTGCGCAGCTCCATCCATGGCTACAGGGGGCTACTGAATGGCTTCTCTTAAGGCTCCTGTCTCTGATATGAGTCAGTCACAGGTGCCTGGGTGAGGTTGCAGGAGAAGGGTGGGCAGCCGTGCCCCTGGAATAGCCCCTCTCACAGCTGGTACCATTCTCCTCAATCACGCAGCAGCCAGAGTGCTCAGTTAGAGCCAGGACTGTGACTGCAAAACAGCTCTGCAGCTTTTCTCATGGCCCTGGGTGTTTAACTAGAGACGGGACAGTGACAGGTCATGTACCGTGACAAAACATCCACATTCCTTCTCTGTACTGACTGTATCCACAGCAATTCCGAGGTATGAGCTGACTCCGATACAGCTCTTTACGCGATAACATCCCACACATCCCCTGGCTCTACATAAACACAGAATCTTTCTAAATACTGCTGCCTGCCTCGGTCCTGTTCCCCCAGTGTGCTGTCCTTCCTTAGCAGCTGGTGACGGGGATCAGTAGCTCATGTCCTCTCATGTCCTCTGGAAGTGTCTAGGATGCAATAGGTGGATTGTGTTTTTGGTCTCACTTGTCATCAACAGCGGAGCCGGGTGATGAAATGACCCTTCACTTGACAAATACCCTGATTATCCTCGCACGAATGGCTTTGGTTTTTACGCTGTACACGATTGAGTTCATCAGGGGTGGGACCAGCAAATAGACGTTGCCCATGACAGTCTGAACCAAGGGAGAAAAGCTCTTTGTGAATCTGTGTATCACAGACAAGCCAGTCTCTGGGGTGTAGAAGAGCAGGACGACACAGACGTAGGAGATGCAGGTGTGCAGGACCTTGAGGCGCTCTGCGTGGGACGCAATGCTCAGCACTGTTTTGAGGATCAACCCATAAGATAGGAAGATGAGCAGGACGTCCAACCCCAGTGAAGTGAGTGTTACAAAGAAGCTGTAGATGCTTTAGGCTCTGATATCTGAACAAGCCATCTTCATGACTTCCTGGTTCAGGCAGTAGGAATGGGAAAGGACATTGTCATGACAGTATTGGAAATGTTTCAGGAGAATGGGGAGCGGGAGTATAACACCCATCCCTCTTAGGAGAGACACCAGTCCCATCTTGGCTACTCTGGGTGGGGTTAATATGGAATCATATCTCAGCGGGTTACAGATCGCAACAAAGCGGTCAAAGGCCATCGACAAGAGCATGGAGGATTCAGTGAATGTAAGTGAGTGGATGAAGACCAGCTGAGCAAAACAGGCGTCGAAGCTGACCTCCCGAGAGTTAAACCAGAATATGCTCAGTATTGTTGGTAGGGTGGATAGCGATATGCCAATGTTTGTGATGGCCAACATGGAAAGGAAAAGGTACATGGGCTCATGGAGGTTTGGATCTGTTTTTATAATGAATAGAATGACTGAATTTCCTAATATGGAAATAACGTACATTAAGCAGAAGGGGATAGAAATCCAGACACGGATGTTTTCGTGCCCAGGTATTCCGGTGAGAAGGATCACTACAGGTTGGAATTTGGTGTCATTGACAGCTGACATGATGCACTTGGCAGGTCTGAGGAGTTTTCAACTTTACTTCCTGAAAGGAAAAGTAACAGGAGACTAGATGATATTGAATGAGAAATCATTCTGTTCTCAATGCAAGTCTAGAGACTTCTTGGAGCTCAAGGAAGATCAACAAAAACATAGCCTTGGATTTACACTTTATGACTATTTCTTTTATTCATTCCCACTGAATCACCTTTCATTGTTAAATGTTAGAAGAGAGGATTCCAGGGTTCCTAGACCATTGGTCTGACCCGGTATGGAAGATAGGAATGACCGACAGGAAGACAGGCATTGCCAGATTACACCAGGCCTATAGTCCATTCAGTCCAGTATCCAGTGCCCAGTAATAGATCCTTCAGAGGAAGGTAGAAGAAGCCCTGGAATAGAGAGTTGTGAGACAACCTACTCCCAGAGAAATTTTCCTCCAGACTTAGACATATTTGATGGTGTAAATAGGGAAATTTAATAGCACTTCAAAACCCCTTTTTTAAAAAATCCCTCTCCTGTATTTGTATTATTTGATTTCTCATACAAACATCCATTCCCTCTCTGAATCCTACTACAGACTTGACTCCATTGAAATCTTGTGACTATGAGTTCCGTAACCTCCTTCAGCATTGTGTGATTTTGCAATACTGACCTTTCCACAAACACCCTTTCTGGCCCTCCACTTCTGAGTGTGGCCCATTCTATCGAGTTGTTACACAAGGGATGCACCTAGTGAAAATGATCATTATATTTTTCTGTCTTGCATTTATTTTATTTAGAAACATGTTTCATTGACTCATATATTTTAGTTATTTTCTCCACTCCCGAGAACCCAAATTACAAAACTGCCTGTTTGCAGGACATGGGATAATTTCTTAGGGCCAGCTTCTGAGTTCAGGAACACTGACTGAAACAACAGCACACCAGATTTACTTGTGTAAATTCAATAATAACTGGGCTCTATTCACTTCCATTGAACAAACATTAACCCAAGAATCCCTGCAGGCAAACTTGAATGACCTGCCAGGCCAGTTTTTATTGGATCCAGAGAAGTCGATCATTCTACAGGCTTCTCTTTAGCCCCACAGGACCTCCATACCTCCCCAGTGAAGGGGTTCTGTAGATATCTGGCAAGTTACAAGCTAACATAGACAGTTACTTCAGTGGGGTGGGAGATGGACTGATGTCCCAAGGAGTGAATAGTGCAAACACTAGGTTTGCACTAATATCAAGTTGAGTTGCAAGTTACTTCAGCCACGCTCGTGTAACAGGTGATGGATGTAAATTACATACAGCCACTATTATAATCTGTTTTCCTTTACCTCATGTCTATGCTTCACTGAAACACAAATAGCTGTTCTGGTGTCTCATGATATTTTGGAAAGTCTGGCACAAGCATAGCAGAATTATTTTGTCCATGATTCTGAATGTAAGTGCTAGAAACAGCTTCTGGTCAGTTAGCAGGAGACGATATCATACAACTGCTCACTGAACAAAGAGTTAATAGCACAAACCTATTGCAAAGAGTATTTGGAATATCTCTGAAATACTTTCTACAGCTAAAGTCATTAAGCTGTAAAGATACCCGTTCCTTCCTGTACAGATTCCAATGCGTCTGTGGCTGGGTTTCCATAGACATGCGTGGAATGAAAGTTTAGTATGTAATAACTGTATGACAATGAAAAGTTTAGGCATAACATTTATCCATCTATTCTTTACCACACACATGTAAACCCATTCTTTCCCCTCTGATCTTCATTCAGAGATGAGTTCTCAGGTTAGAGAGGTACCAAAATGCACCATGTGTGGTCTGGATTTATTTAGAAGTTGAAGAGGTTGCAGCCTCTTCGCCCTCATTCAATCGCTTGTTAGGAAACAAAACTCTTGGGAATCCTTTGCAGCTAGAAACTCCTCTATTCTTGGGTTAGTAGCTGACAGGTTATCCTCAGATTCTGTGATGTGAATCTGCAGACTGTATCCGGAGTGGTACAGGCTTTGTGATCAGGATATATAGTATTCATTCCCTGGGCTCACACAGTGGTTTTCAACTGTTTTCCTTTCTGTCCCCCTACCAAATTTCAAATGAAGGTGTGAATACCTTTGGAAATCTAAGAGAGACTCTGCAAACCTTTAGTAGTATGTGGTCCACAGTTTGAAAACCACTGGTCTAGTACAGAGTAACCCCAGCACCTCTTACAGTGCTACAATGGAGTTTTCAGGGAAGTGGATTTCAAAGTGAAATGCAAGAGTATTCAAGCCCAGTTGACCCACAGTTAGCTGCAGTCCAGGGCCCAGTCTGAGCGTGCGAAAATCGTAGGGTTCCACCCCAGGAGATGGAAAGGGAAGAGGCTGACATCTAGCATTCAGAGACCAGAGAAGGGGGCAGAGAAGGAGGTAGGCCTGAAACTGTGAGGGGTCTTACAGGACAGAACTTCTGGAGCCATCATCTAGTCAAGAAACAGAACAATTTTATTTGCCTTATATGACCTGTTACTGCAGAGGAACACAGCTCTCAATTCCTACGTTCACAATCAAGCCAGAAAAAAGTATTTGAAAATTAATTTGCTGATTAGATTTCCAGGAGCAAATAAACCTGAGGTGGTTTGGGAACTACTCACTGATATTCCATGGCCTCTTCTCAGTCCCAGAGCACACGGCACCTCTGGAAATGGGACCATTGAGAAATCCTGACTCAGGGCATCGGGGTTTTCACACTCCAAGCTCCCTTTGAATCTGGGATTTCTCTGTACTTGGAATGATCCTCCCGGGACCATGGGCAAATGGAGTGGAGGGTCCCCCAGCTGTCTAGTGCTGCCTGCTCTCCAGCCCCTGTCATTGAGTCACACCCGCAGCCCAGCAGAGTCAGCAGCTGATGCACAAAACATCTGCCCATGTCAGCAGCTGGCAGCTTTTACCCTTCCCTTGGTGTTTAAAAGATTTAATGACAGCGAAACCTGCCAATGTACCCAATGCCTGCGAGAAGGGGAGCAGCTGCCAACAGTGATCTGCACCCTAACGGAGAAGGAGTCAGCAGAGAGCTTGCACGGGCAAAAGGTAGTGTCTGCTCAGACAGGCTGCAACTGTCCTTATGAAGCCTGTCTTCCCACTGCCTTTGGGGGCCACTTGGCCACCAGGGACTCTCAGCTGATTGGTTCAGTGTGTGCCAGTTTTAACCCTGTCACGGCCAATGGCAAACTGCAGAAAGCCCAATCAAAGGGGATGTGTGATTATGACACCAAATGTGACAGCAGCAGAAGCACTGCCACAAGCTCTATTATTGCAATCCAGGCTGTCAGTGCTGTGCGTACGGCTCAGAGAAGTCACAGGGCTCCCTTGAGGACGGCCGAGTGGTACTGATGGTGTTTTAGAGATGTAATCTTGCTGCAGTGCGGTAAAATAGACTAATAATAAGTTAAGTAGGGTCAGATTTCTCCCTGGCAGCCCCCTTTCCTGCATTACAAACCCAGGGTGCAGGCTGGGAAGGAAGATTCCACACAGCTCCTACTGGAAATTTGCCTCAGATTGTTCTAGTAGGGCAGGTCCCTTTCCTTCTCCCTGAGGAATAAAGGGGGGACCATACATCCATTTTACTGTGGGTCAAAATTTTTCGTGGGATCAAATCCTCTGTTTTCCAGACCAGCACTTGTTCGAAACGAGCCTCCCTCAATGTGTTACCGGACCATACACCTGTGGTCACCCAGAGCCGGGTGTGGTAACAGCGGAGCACTTCTCTGCTAGCCTGATGGAGGAGCAGCCAACCAAAATTTGAGCGGTGTTGCAACCCCATGTGCCCACTGGGAACCCCACTCACTCATGGGTTCGCAAATCCACTGACTCAAACTTGTCCTACTGGCTTTCCTCATCTTTAACGATACAACCAATGCTACGATTCCCGAGGACAGAAAACAGGTACAATGAGCAGAGAAGGAACGCCAGCCAGACATGGGCTAATTTCAGACAAGGGATGAAGGTGGAAGCACAGAAGCTACTGTTGTTATAAACTAACGTGCATGGGGTGTGATGCTATTGTCCAGCTGCCTTTACAGAAGCCTGCAATGAAAACTATTCTAGTTATCGGTATCACTCTGAGTGTTATCAGAATCAGTCCCTCACTGTCTCTAGGGGTTACATGGTCTGCGAATATTTCCCAGTACATTGCATCAGTACTGGCAGCTGTAATCCCTCATATTGGAATGTCAGGTATTAGGTCTATTAGGTTTGCAAGAGCTCATTGCGGGATAGAGGACACATTCCTTTTCCCCTTGAATGCTGCCAAGAAAACTACTGGCATTATTACAGGCAGGAAATCTGAGACACTGAAGGCTCAAGGCTACCATTTTCCATTGGCCAGTGATCTGCGGGATGTCAGACTTTGTGCATCCACATTCAATGGTATTTACCCCAGAAAGATCCATCACAATCATCTATACTGAGCTTTTGCAAGACCCAGGCCAGAGAGTTTTACTCAGGGAATTCTGGGGCTGAGCCCAGTGCCTTGTGGCTCAACTAGAGCAGATCTTTGACATTTAGTCTAAAGAATTGCAAGCCTCATTCAAAAATTATGGGTCACACGTGTTAAAAATCATGGGATAGGTTTAAAATAACCAGATTTTAAAATATACTAATTTGGATTTCTTTTTCATTTGCCTCTGGTTTGTGAGCCACCTGCATCGTGTTTTCTGGCTTTCGTGCATCTTATTTATAAACAAAACCTTTTTGAAGAAATTTGAAAGCTGAGATTCCCATGTAGCTTCTGGATCCTATAAGTCGGGGCTTAAAGAAAAATAGGAAATAGTGCGAGACTCCCAGTCAAATCACAAGAGTTGGTGCTGCTGGCCGCATCTCATGCTGAGCGCTGAAAAGAAAGGTACTGAAGATTAGTTATTGGACATCTTTGGTCACACAGGCCATCGGGGCAGAGACCCCGTTTCCATGTCCTGTGGGACACAGAGCCTCCTGTCCTCAGGACTGGTTGAAAGATTCCCTGCATTCCTGAGACACAGCTCATAGCATCTCCTCCTCCTGTCCAGGCATGACACATACACACAGAAGGGAAGCTAGGACATACACATTCCTAACAGACATAGGTGTGAATCAACCGCAGCTCCAAATGCCTTTTGCTAACTCTATATTGGACCCAAGCAACACCCACCCCGACCCCAGATCAGCTCCCCCCAATCTTTGTGATGTTGGAAATTTGGATCGAGGATCTCAGGTGTGCATGCTGGCACTTGTCGTGGAAAAGAACATGCAACTTCTCATTTAGGATCAAATCGAGTAAAGTTTTATTCTGACACACGCAGAGAGCTATGGCTATAGGAGAGTTCCTGCGCTGCTGTCAAGGACTCCATCTAGGTTTGAATATGGATGGCTTATATATGATAGCTCTTCACATACTGATCGCATAGTGGAGTTTTCCATTACAAGACAAGTCTAATGGCTACCTCCTTATCTGTTACAAGAATAGCTGGGGGCAATTACAAAAGCAACTAGTTTTGAAAAACAGCTTAAAGCGCAATCAACAGTTTTCAGTGGGTTTTTCCATCTAAAGTCATGCTGACTTACATTTTCATTGTTATTTTCAGTGTAAAGCCTACCAGGCCTTGATTTTCTGCTTCCACATTCCCCCCTTTGGTGCTTTGTAGCACCACATCTATAGTCTAATTTGCATTAATCCATTCACTTCCTCGTCTTCTTCCTCCTCTTGTAGTACTTCTGCGTATGTCAGTTGGACCATCTGTTTTATTTCTTTGGTCTTTATACCTTTCTGGGTTTGAGTTACTATACATTGACAGCAACAGTTGAATAACATGAACAGCACATATATTCCTATTATTATTCCAAGTAACAACAGTAACCCTTGAACACTTTTGGAACCTAGATTTCCCAACAAATTCCCAAACCAGCTGCACAGACTCCAGATTTCAGTCTGGTGTAATCTTGCAGTGGCATCTTGTATCTTTGTTAAGGCAGTATAGATTCTTTCCTCTTTATCAGGGATATAGGTACAACATTGTTTTCTGATTAAGTCACATACCTCTCCCTTTGTTGCTAACACCATGTCTAGAGCCATTCTATTTTGTAAGACCATTTGCCTTATTTCTGAAACTTCAGTGGTGACAAATTTAAAAGCTTCAGTAATTCCATTTGCTACCTCCTCTAATACTAATGCCACACATCTAAGTTCTTTTATGGTTCATCCTACACCATAGCTAAGAAAGATTATGGTGAAGAATCTATCAGTGTCAGTTATTTCTCTTTTAGACCAGTGAAAGTTTGGTGATTTAACAAGGTCTCCTTAAACATGACTTATGGCTGGATTTAAATATGCCTTATAACATCTACCGCTCCATCCCCATGGCCAATATTTATAAGTCTGAGTGCCACACACCCAATACTGCCCTATTGTAGGATTCCGAGTATAACAACCACTTGGCGTTGTACTCCCTATGGTTGTCTCACATGGATGGTTTGATACCTCACCTAAGGTTTTAGTTGTGGAATCTCTTCCGACTCTAGCTCCACACTCATAACACACAGGAACCATGTTGTTAGGTTTTACTACTCTAATAAACTTGATTATATTTCATTTTACAGTTTTCCAAGTTTCATTCCAATTGTGAAGGCCTCTTTTAGCATCTCTGTGGGAACAGATATGGGGATCATAGGAATTCCTTCTTGAGAATGAATGGGAAGATGGGCACAAACCCAACAATTTGAAACATTAACATCTTTGGTATATTGAGTTATTGTAGACAGGAAAGTATTTCCTTTAACAAAGGCTGTGAGACTAAGAGTCCATATTAGACAATGTTGCATTTTGTATAGATTATACTGTAGCAGTGAGATATTGGAGACCGTAGACACCCTGGGTTTCTCCTTCTGGTATGTTTACCAAAGCATCCCACTATTATGGTGCTGTACTATCTTCCAACTCGCCCTTGCCTAGTACAGATGTTGGCATGAAGTCTTAAAACTTTGGTTTCCACATTACAATAAGTATTAATACAATCAATACCATTAAACAAAAAAGCAATTTGTCCTTGACTCATCTCTAAGTCCCAATAGTTGTCAAGAACAGTCCATGAATTTGTAGAGTTTACAGGGGAAGAGCTGTTGTAGATCATTGGATAGTGGTTAAGTCCTGCTTCTCAAATAATAGGGGTGGGGTTGTAGCACATCCTTTTCCCTCTGACGTGGCAAATCGTCTTCTGATTCAGGGGAGAGGTTATGAGCACTTGCAACCTACTCCTCTGCCCTTATTTCTTCAGGTGCAGAGGTCCTTTTACAATGCGAGGCATGTATCCAAGACTGGTGGACTTTTACGTAGACCCAATCTCCAGGTTGGAGGGACTGGCAAGGTTCCATTGCAGGTGTTGGGACGACTTCTTGAACCTGTGAGTGGATAGACTTGATGCACTGTATTAACATTTTACAATAGTCCAGTATAACATCATCAGTTAACTGTAAGACAAATTCTTGCGAGTTTGGCGGAGGGGTGTGTGGCAGTCTCATAGGTCTGGCCATAAGGAACTCATGCGGAGATAGTCCATGCTTCCAGTTGACAGTGTTTCTAATATACATGGGTTTTATGGGTAGGGCATCTGGCCACTTCAGGCTAGTTTCTGCGCATATTTTAGCTAATCTAGTTTTCAGATCAGAATTCTTTGTTTTACAGCTCCGCTAGACTGGGGGTGATATGCACGTTGCAGGTGTTGTTGAATTCCTAAGGCTTTACACAAGTTCTGAATGACCTGTCCTGTGAAGTGGGTCCCTCTATCGCTGTCCAAAATGAGGGGCAACCCAAACCTAGGTATGAATTCTCTCAACAGTTTCTTGGTGACAGTTACTGCATCCACTTGCTTACAAGGATACACTTCTACCCATCCTGAAAACATATCAATTCTGACTAACACATATTCAAAATTACAACATTTAGGCATTTGGATGAAATCCATTTGTAAGTTCAGAAAGGATCCACACAGAGGGGGTGCACCGAGGATTTTGTCTTTTCTTTCTGGCCTACGTTATGGGCCAGACAGATAAGACAAGTGCTGCAGTACTGTTGTGCTACGGAAGAAAAATGTGGGGCAAACAAATCGCGCTGTACTGCAGCAATCACCCCCCTTTACTCCTGTGAGCTCGTGAGAGTGTGTCACACAGGCAAGGTAGGGTAAATGGGACTTGGGTACTACCAGGCGGCCATCCTTGGGTGCTACCAGGCGCCACAAGGTGTCCGGGTGCAACTGGCACCCTTGTTGTAGCCAGTCCTCTTTTTCTTGTTCTGGAGCCTCATCTTGCAATTCTGTTAACTTAGTAAGGCAAGCCAGGGGTGACCGGTCTGAGGAAAGGAAAAGGGTAGTAAAATCTGTCGCAGGAGGGCCAGAAAGGGCCGCATTCCTAGCTGCCTGATCAGCTAGGACATTTCCACGCATGACATCATCATAAGGGGTAAGGTGGGCTTGACATTTAACACTGGTTAGGGCGGAGGGTAACTGCAGTGCCTGCAATAATGAATTAACATATTGTCCGTTTTGAATGGGGGTTCCAGCCGAAGTGAGGAATCCTTGCTGCTTCCAGAGTTGACCAAAGTCATGGACAACTCCAAAGGCATAATGGGAATCACTGTAAATGGTTGTGGACAGATTCTCTGCTAATATACATGCACATGTAAGGGCTACAAATTCGGCAATCTGGGCAGACAAAACATGTTGCAGATGGTGGGACTCTAACACTTGGTCCTGTGTACATACAGCATATCCAGAGACAAGGTTACCCAAGCTGTCTGTGAAGCAAGAACCATCAACGAACAAAACTAAAATCGGGGTTCAACAAAGGGACATCTTGGAGATCAAGGCGAGCAGTAAGGAGATGTTCAGTAACTGACAAACAATCATGAGGATCACCGTTAGAAAGAGTGGGAAGGAGTGAGGCAGGATTCAATACAGGACAGTGAGTAAGGGTGATATTTGAGGCTGAAAGAAGGAGTTTCTTATATTTGGTTAGTCTTGAGTTAGATAAATGCTGGGTTTTGCCTTTTAAGAGTAAGGCAGCCATAGCATGTGGAATAGCCACAAACAAAGGGCATCCTAAAACTAGAGTCTCAGATTTCTCAACTAAAAGGGCTCCTGCAGCAACTGAGTGGAGACAGGGAGGGAGTCCTGCTACTACTGGGTCTAAGTCAGTGCTAAAATATGCAACAGGAAGGCTCTTATCTCCATGGGGTTGAGTCAGGACCCCTTGAGCAAACCCACCTTTTTCGTGACAAAAAAGGGTAAAAAGTTTCTGGTAGTCTGGTAATCCTAGAGCAGGTGCTTGAGACAAGGCTTGCTTGAGGGATACAAAAGGCTGTTCAGCCTGGGAGGACCAGATAAGGGGTTCAGGGACTGAGTGTAGGGTCAGGTTCTGCAGGGGTTTCACAATTGATAACTACCAATTGAATTTCACTTGAAATCTTGGGAAAAAGTCCTTGAACAAAGGCAGCTGCCATGGTTTGTGGCACATTTTGCTCAGGATCGTTCATACCCGAGTGCCGTTCGAACACCTGTTTCAATCTCTGGAGATAATCGGATGGTTCGTCACCCATGTTTTGTTTGCACGCATTAACTTTAGTCCAATCGGCTTTCCGTGGACAAATTGTAAGCACCGCGTCTAGTAGTTGACTACGAGCAGTGGCTAATGCTTGGTCGGTATCGGGATCTTGGGCTGGCCATCGAGCTTCGGCACGAAGTCTCTGAATGGTTTCTTGGAGAAGGTTGGCTTGCAAGACTTAATTTAAATCTGCCCAAGTGGGGTCATAACAAGTTATAATGGTTTGGAGCTCTTCTTGGAATTTTACGGGATCTTCCCTGATTTTTGGAAATGCTTGAGATAGGTTAAATAAGTCAGTCGGGGACCATGGAACATGCACAGGCACTTGATTTGTCCCTTGTCCTGGAAGTTACCAGAGCGAGAATTGTCCAGTCGGGGCTGTAGTGGGTCACTTCTGGAGAGCATATCCGGAGGAGTCAGGACTAAGTTGGGGTTGACTAGTAATCACAGAAGTGCTAGTAGGTCCCGGGCCAGGCAGTTTGTGTAGATACATCAGGGCCAGGGCTGGTAGTAGAATCAGCCGGAGCCTGTCGTCTTTCGTAAGGTGGTGGTTGTTGGAGTTGATCAGGACTAGCTGACTGACCCGGAGGTTTAATAGGGATTGGGGACCATAGGTCTAGCAGGTCCTCGGTCGTTTCTTGAGAATGGGGTACCCCTTCTAATGCTGGATACAGATGTCAAGGGCCCGAATTTGGGGGAGAGGCCAATTTCTCCCATACCTCTTTCAATTGCTGTTTTTGAGTCTTTGAGATTCCGAGTTTGTGACTTATTACGTCTTTTTGAAGCTTCACCGTACCAGTCAAAAATGCATCACATATTGTCTGGGATACTTTGCATCCAAGTGACTCCAATGCACCTCTCAAATGCATTATTTTTTCTAGATCAAACGTTCCTGCCTCAGGGAATTGTTTGCTGGGATCATCTCTAGTGAAAAAATGCCACTTACCCAGAAACTTGCAAGTCTTGGGAGAATAATGGGTATACATATAACAGGCTGGGGTTCCTTTAGAGGGAACTGGCACTTGCTTTGACTGTCTTGTTCCCATTTTCACTCACACAAGACGCAAGAATGACTTATTGAGGGTTCCGTACCGCCTCATTCTCAGCCCACAATCTCCACTGCCGAGGTGAGGATGAACCCGATATCGGAACGCTTATTTTTCGAGAGGGTGTTGGAGAGGGGACAAGACACAAAAAGGGTCCTCCAAAGTCACAGGAGTCCTAACCCTAGGCCCATTTAGTGACCGAGGCTAAGGTGTCCTTGGACAACGGATCTAAGGAGCCTCATGAATTAGAGAAGGAGGAAGGCATAGCCTTGCGGCTGCAAACACTTCACCTGTCCGTTGGGTCACTGGATTCGGGCAAGCCCCCCTTGCAGTCTACTTACACTGGTCGTTGCCAACAAGGCTCGCGGTGGAATTGGGGTGGCTGGAACTTGCCTTAGTCGAGGACCTGCTCAATGGCTCATTTTGCCAAACACAAGCATTCAGGACTCACTCGTTCGTCTTAGCACCCCTTAATGTGCTGTTGGGTGCAATGCTTCAAAATGGCTGAGGTGAGGACCTGATAGCGTCCTCAGCCCGCAGTTCGAACCTCCAAACTCTCCCTGCACGCTTTTCAGAGACAGACAGACAGACAGTTTTAAAGCTCACCTCGACCCTTAATGAAGTTCGGACCTCGTTTGGCTGTTCTCAACTAGGAAGCCTACGGGTAGCCCTCTCCCGAAGCCCTGAATAGAATTTTAAAAGGTCTCTTACCTTTTTGAGTGGCGCCTGGGGTTCGGCAGGGAGCGGTCCACGATCTTTCCCGGATGACACCAACAATGGAGATCTGAGTCACAGCACCAAATTGTCATGGAAAAGATCACACAGATTCTCTTTAAGATCAAATAGAGTAGAGCTTTATTTTGACAGACACACAGAGAGCTATGGCCATAGTGGAGCCCTGGACAGAAGAGTTCCTCTGCTGTCAGGGACTCCATCTAGATTCGAATCCAGATGGCTTATATATGACAGATCTTCACATACCGATCACATATTGGAATTTTTCATTACAAAACAAGTCTAATGGCTACTTCCTTATTTATTACACAAGCCTAATCACTACCTTCTTATCTGTTACAAGAATAGCTGGGTGCAATTACAAAAGCAACTAGTTTAAAAAAACAGCTTAAAGCGCAATCAACAGTTTTCAGTGGGTTTTTCAATCTATAGTCTTGCTAACTTACATTTTCATAATTATTTTCCATGTAAAACCTACTGGGCCTTGATTTTGTGCTTCCACATCCCCAAAATAATACCTAGAGCAGAGCTTTTAGAAAATCAGCCAGTCTTGATTTAAAAATTGTCAGTGGTGCAGAATGTATCATGACCATTGGTAAAAGTTGTTCTCACTACTCTCCCTGTTCAAAATCTGTGCTTTATTTCCAGTTTCCAGGCATTAGATTGTGTTATAACTTTCTGTGCTGTGCTGGATTGAAGGGTCCTTTGTTAAACATTCGTTCCTCATGCAGATGCTTACAGATTGTGATCAAGTCTCTTTGTTCACGGAAATAGATCGAGCACCTCTAGAAGGCATGTTTTCTATTCCTTTGATCTTTGCTGTGGTCCTTTTCTAACCCCTCTCTACTTTATCAACATCCTTCTTGAACTGTGGACATGAGAACTGGACACAATACTCATATTAGGGAGGCACAGAGGGACGGAGTGAGTTACCCGAGGTCACAGAAGAAGGCTGTGGAAGAGCATGAAAATGAAGTCAGCACTTTAACCACTGACCCATCCTTCCTCTCTGTGGACTAGTGTCTGGAGAGGGGACCACTGGCAGCTTAGCATGCTACACTGCCAACCATTATCCTAAAAAGACAGTCTGTCCATTACCCTGACCATCCCAGGAGTCCTTCTCTGCACTTGAGCAAGTCCGAATTCATGTTTCTTGAAATTCAGTAACTATATTTCACTCAGTTTTCGAAAGCAGGACTCACCAGTGCCTTGTATTATGCTATTAATACTTCCCTCTCTGACCTCATACATTCCAGCAGCTCATTTGTCTTGTTCACAGCTGCATCCCAATGGTGACTCACAGTCATCTTGGCACTGACTAATACAACCAGCTCTTTCTCCTCCTCTGTCATTTCCAAATAACCATGTCAATATATAAAAAAGAGGTGTAGGAAATAGACGTAGGGAGGTTATTTTACTTCCGTAGGTGGCATTCGTGAAACCAGTGCTACAAGTCTTCATTCGGATCTTATCTGCAAAATTTAAAAATATGGAAAAATTGAAGAGGGTGCAGAAAGAGCCACAAAATGATTGACGAGCTGCAGAAAATGCCGGACAGTGAGAGTCGTCAAGAGCTGAACCTGCTTAGCTTCTCCAAAGGAAGACTGAGCACTGACTTGATTACAGTGTACAAGCACCTCCACAGGGACAAAATATGAGTCCTAAAGGGCTCTTTAAATTAGCAGGAAAAGGTATAACAGGTACCAATGGGTGCAAAACTGAAGCTAGAAAACTTATATTTGGAAATTAGTCTCACATTTTTAACACTGAGGGTGATTAACCAGGGGATCAAACTCACAAGGAGATGGTGAATCGTCCTGGTATCTCCAAATAAAGCTTGGATGCCTTCCTGGAAAAAAGGCTTTATGGATGAACAAGTTTAGTTTAATCAAACACAAGTGATTCGGCTCAAACGGGGCAAAATAGGAAAAAAATCCTGTAGCCTCTGACATACAGGAGGTCAGACTAGATGGTCTAATGGTCACTTCTGGTCTTATATTCTATGAATCTATGAATTGTTGTCTTCAGTAGATTGACCCTTCGACTGCTTGTGATCAGAGCTATAGAGTCACCACCAGCATCCTTTAAACATGTAGGTTGATTAGCAGACAGCACAAAGCATTAGAGAAAAGGGTTATTAAATAACAAGCAACTGTCACATGTCTCCAGTCATCAATCTCATGTATCACTACAGGTAACTTAGACAGGATTTGCTCTGGAGATACATAAACAGAAACAACCCATGGGAAGACAAGGAGCTCTTGGGAGCCAGCCTGGGTTCCCTGAGAGAGCACCTTCCCATTTGTTTGACCCTTTCTTGAGGAAGCAGCCTTTTCTCAAAGCCTCCCTGAGTGAGCCTGGGCCCAGTCACCATCGTGCTCAGCTCTGTCTGTGTGACAGGCCCAAGGGGTGAAGCTGACCTTTGCCCTGAGACTGCTTTCTCCCAGTCAGACCATCTAAGATGATGCCCCCATAGCCATTTCTCCATTTTCTGGCAGTTAGACCCATTCAGCCCCAAGGGCTTGAGCACACTAGTCTGGTGCATGGCCTGAAACCCTTGGCTTCCCCGTGTCACTCCAACCCTCCCCTCAGAGATCCAGCCCCTAAACCTCACTGTGGGGAGCAGATCAACAGTCACCCCCGAGCACCTCCACATCTGCCCAGACACCCAGGGCTGGAGTCACAGGGATTCCCAGAAGGTAGCTGTCACAGGAGTCTGGGTTAAGGCTGTGGCCACTGACAGCCAAATTTCAAGGGATTTGCTCTTTGGATACCTGGCAGACCTGAACTTAGGGTCTCCCCCGGCCTCCTTCTCAGAGTATCTGAGCACCTTGAATGTATTCATCCTCCCGTCACCCTGTGAGTCAGGGCAGGGCAGGGGAGGGCTATTATCCACTTGTACAGAAGCTCAGAGACAGTCCGTGGGTTGCCCATGTTGACACAGGGCAAGGGAATGAAACCCAGCTCTCCTGACAGGCAGAGTAGAGCCCAAACCACAGGATCAGCCTCCCAGCTGGTCCTGCTGGATTCTCTGCTGCCTCAGAGCTGCCCTCTGCATTGTGGAGAGAGGGGATAGCAAGGAGGCAGTTACAGGGGCTGGATTCTCTGGCCTTCTCCCCATCATCCCTCTGTAAAATGAATACCTTTTCACTAAGTAGCATTTGGGCCAATTTTGCACAGGGTTATAAGGCAATACGAGGGCTGTGGCTGTGGAAGAGTCAGGCCCACCATCCAATGGGATTCTGCGCCCGAGCTAAATGGGAGAAAAAATGCAAGGATTTCCCACACAGGTTAACGCTGGATGGCTACTTGTTACCAGAGACAGACCCCAGCTGCTGTAAACCTCACACTATTCAACTGCACTGACATGTGTAATACTCATGTGCAGAAATTTTGAGGGCAGTTAAACAACTGCCGCAGGCATCCCAGACAGAGTTGCCTGCGTATAGAGAAGGAGTGTGTCCTAGTGGAAAGAGCAGTGGACAAGTCCATGGCTTCTAATCCCAGCTCTGCCACTGGCCTGTGGGGTAACGATAGCAAAGTCACTCCACATCCCTGTGACTCAGTTTCCTTATTATCTATCTCTTTCCTAATGATTCCCAACATTCTGTTAGCTTTTTTGCCTCTTGCGGCACACTGAGCTGGTGCTTTCAGGGAACTTTCTACAATGGCTTCAAGATCTCTTCCTTGAGTGGTAACAGCTAATTTAGACCCCATCATTTTATATGCAGAATTGGGATTATGTTTTGTAATGTGCATCACTTTGAATTTATCAACATTCAATTTCATCTGCCATTTTGTTGCCCAGTCACCCACTTTGTGAGATCCCTTTATAACTCTTCGCAGTCTGCTTTGAACTTATCTATCTTGAGTAATTTTGTGTCATGTTTTGTATCAGCCTTTTTCCAGACCAGTTATGAATATGTTGAACTATGCTGGTCCCAGTACAGACCGCGGGGGACACCATTATTTATCTCCATTCTCAAAACTGACCATTTATTCCTACTCTTTGTTTGCTAACTTTTAACTAGTTACTGGTTCAGGAGAGGACCTTCCCTCTTATCCCATGAGAGTTCACTTTGCTTAAGAGCCTTTGGTGAGGAACCTAGTCAACAGCTTTCTGAAAATCTAAGTACACTGTATCCAATGGATCACCTTTGTCCACATACTTGTTGAGCCCCACAAAGAATTCCAATAGATTACTGAGGCATGATTTCTTTTTACAAAAGCCATATTGACTCTTGCCACGAATTTATGTTCATCTATGAGTGTAAAAATTCTGTTCTTTACTCTAGTTTCAACCTATTTGTCTGGTAATGAAGTTAGGTTTACCGATCTGTATTGGAGCCTTTTTAAAAAACTGGTGTCATATTAGCTATCTCCCAGTCATCTGGTATAGAAGCTGATTTATATTATAAGTTCCATACCAGAGTTAGTAGTTCTGCAATTTCAAGTTTGAGTTCCTTCAGAAATCTTGGGTGAATCCCATCTGGTCCTGGTGACTTATTACTGTTCAATTCATCAGTCTCCTGATGACATGTGCTATATAAGAGCTAGGTTTTATTATTAAGCCCTGGCTTAGGAATCCCTGTATAGCCAACTACTGTGTCCCTGTGGTCTATGTTCATTGAGGCTCGTCGCAGCTTTCCTGGCTCGTCACCAGCTGGCCCCCTCATTAGCTCAGTTCCTTCCCTCCAGGCCGAGCAAGGACAGCCATCCTTTCCATGCTGCTGGGGCTATGTTAAGGCCTCAGTTAAGTCCTCGGTCTCAGGTCCTTAAAGAATCAGTAGGTTGGGATTTCCCAAAGCAGGAACTAGTCCCTAGCCAGGACCATCTTCCTCTCACCCCGTAGCCTCCTCTGCTAGGCCTTGGTCAGCTCCTAAAGTACCAGGAACCTTGAAGGGCTACACCATGGAGCAGGTGTTGAATCTTCCTCAAAGGGAAGAATCCCTGACACACCCCATCTAAAACGACTGAAGGGCTGGGTTCGGCTTTGGAGCTGGCTGTGCATCTGCTGGGGAGGTGAGGCCCATTTCCAGCCCTTTCCATGGCTGGGGCATCACAAATGAAGGGGATGGGGAGGGAAACTGGTCCTGAATCTCTAGTCAGACTCTTGTGCGTGCGACTTTCACTCACAGACGCAGCTCTGCTCTGCCTGGGGCAGTACGATGGGTTAGCAGGTATTTTGTCCAGAGCCATCCATGAGGCCGGGGAGCTGCCTGAATTGCGTCTGTTAAGGCTCCTGATTTAATCCTGGCTCTGAAACATCTCGGTCACAGGTGCCTGGGTGAGGGCGCAGGGAATGGTGGGCAGCCGTGCCCCTGGAATAGCCCCACTCACAGTTGGTGCTACTCTCATGGATCACACAGCAGCCACAGTGTTGAGGAAGGGACAGAACTGTGACTGCAAAACAGCTCTGCAGTTTTTCTCATGGCCCATGATGGTTAACCAGAGATGGGACAGTGACAGGTCATGGACAACGGGAGAAAACATCTACGTTTTTTCTCTGTATTGACTATATCCACAGAAATTCTGAGGTCTGAGGCTGACACTGATAAAGCTCTTTATGAGATAACATCCATCTGATCCTCTGGCCCTACATAAACACAGAGTCTTTGTAAATACTGCTGCCTGCCTCGGTCCTGATACCCAATGTGCTGTCCTTCCTTATCAGCAGGTGATGGGGATCAGTAGCTCATGTCCTCTCATGTCTTCTGTAGGATGGAATAGGTGGCTTGTGTTTTTCATCTCACCTGTCATCAACGCTGGAGCCGGGTGATGACTTGACCCTTCACTTGACGAACACCCTGATTATCCTGGCACGAATGGCTTTGGTTTTCACGCTGTACACGATTGGGTTCATCAGGGGTGGGACCAGCAAGTAGATGTTGCCCATGACAGTCATAATCAAGGGAGAAAAGTTCTTCGTGAATCTGTGTATCACAGACAAGCCGATCGCTGGCATGTAGAAGAGCAGGACGACACAGACGTGGGAGACGCAGGTGTTCAGGGCCTTGAGGCGCTCCGTGTGGGACGCGATGCTCAGCACTGTTTTGAGGATCATCACATAAGATAGGAGGATGAGCAGGACATCCAACCCCATGGAAGAGAGCATTGTAAAGAAGCTGTAGATGCTGTGGGCTCTGATATCCGAACACGCCATCTTCATGACTTCCTGGTTCAGGCAGTAGGAATGGGAGAGGACATTGTCATGACAGTATTGGTAGTGTTTCAGGAGAATGGAGTAGGGGAGCATAATGCCCATCCCTCTTAGCAGAGACCCCAGTCCCATCTTGGCTATTCTGGGTGGGGTTAATATGGAATCATATCTCAACGGGTTACAGATTGCAACAAAGCGATCAAAGGCCATCGACAAGAGCACGGCGGATTCAGTTATCGAAAGCGAGTGGATGAAGAACAGCTGGGCAAAACAAGCATCGAAACTGATCTCCCTAGAGTTAAACCAGAATATGCTCAGTACGGTTGGTAGGGTGGATAGCGATATGCCAAGGTCTGTGATGGCCAACATGGAAAGGAAAATGTACATGGGCTCATGGAGAGTCGGATCTGTTTTTATAATGAATAGAATGACTGAATTTCCTACTATGGAAATAACGTACATTAAGCAGAAGGGGATAGAAATCAAGACATGGAATTTTTCCTGCCCAGGTATTCCGGTGAGAAGGAAAACTGCAGGTTGGAATTTGGTGTCATTGACAGCTGACATGATGCACTGGGCACCGCCAGGAATTTTGAACTTTATTTCCTGAAAGGAAAAGTAACAGGAGACTAGATGATATTGAACGAGACATCATTCTGCTTCTAGGAGCTCAAGAAAGATAAGCAAAGACATAGCCTTGGATTTACACTTATGGTTATTTCTTCTATTCATTCTATTGAAACACCTGCCATTGTTTAATGTTGGAAGAGAGGATACTGGGCTACCTAGACTATTGCTCTGATCCTGTATGGAAGATAGTCATGACCTATAGTAAGATAGGCATTACCAGACGGCATCAGACCTATAGTCCATCTAGCTCAGTATCCTGTGCCCAGTGCCAGATGCTTCAGAGGAAGGTAGAAGAAGCCCTGCAGTAGACAGCTGTGAGATAACCTACTCCGAGGGAAAGTTTCCTCCTGACTTGGACATATTTGATGGTGCAAATCATGAAGTTTAATAGTACTCCCAGGTTTTTTAAAAAAATCCCCACTTCTGTAATTGGATTTTCTGTTTCCCCATATAAAAATCCGTTCCCTCTTTGAATCCTACTACAGTCTTGACCACATTGATATCTTGTGGCTGTGAGTTCCATAGCTTCCTTCAGTACTGTGTGGTTTTTCAATTCTGACCTTCCCACAAATATCCTCTCTGGCCCTGCACTTCTGAGTGTGGCCCATTGTATCATGTTTTTAACAAGAGACGTGCATAGTGAAAATGATCATTATATTTTTCTGTCTTGCATTTATGTTATTTAGAAACGTTTCAATAACTCATATATTTTATTTATTTTCTCCACTCCCAAGAGCCCAAATTACACAATTGCCTCTTTGCAGGACATAGGATAATTTCTTAGGGTCAGGTTCTGAGTTCAGGAACATTGAATGGAACAGCGTCGCACCAGATTTACATGCATAAATTTGATCAGAACCGGCCTCTATTAACTTTCATTTAACAAACGCTCCCCCAAGAATCCCTGCAGGAGAAGCTGAATACTCTGTCTGGCCAGTGTTGGTTGGATCCAGAGAGGTCAATCATCTTACAGGCTTCTTTTTTGCCTCTAAAGACCCCTATACTCTCCCAGTGAAAGGGTTCTGTAGATATTTGGCAAGTTACAAGCTAACACAGACAGTTACTTCAGCAGGGTGGGAGGGGGACTGAAGTCCCAAATAGTGACTAGTGCAAGCACTAGTTTTGCACTAATATCCAGTTGAGTTGCAAATTACTTCAGCCACGTTCATTTTTCTTCACCTCATGTCTACGCTTCACTGAAACACAGACCAGTAGTTCTGTTGTCTCATGAATTTTTGGAAAGTCTGATGCAAGTGGAACAGAGTTATTTATTTTGTCCACGATTCTGAATGAAAGTGCTAGAAACAGCTTCTGGTCAGTTACCAGGAGACGATATCATACAACTGCTCACTGAACAAAGAGTTAATAGCATAAACTTATTGCAAAGAGTATTTGGAATACCTCTGAAATACTTTCTACAGCTAAAGTCATTAAGTAGTAAAGTTACCCCTCTTCCTTCCCGTACAGATTCCAACACGTCTGTGGCTGGCTTTCCATAGAAATGCATGGAATGAAAGTTTGGTTTGTAATAACTGTATGAGAATGAAAAGTATTGGCACAACATTTATCCATCTATTCTTTACCTCACACATGTAAACCCATTCTTTCCCCTCTGATCTTCTTTCAGAGATGATTTCTCAGGTTAGAGGTTAGAGGTATCATCTGGATTTCTTGAGAACTTGAAAAGGTTGCAGCCTGTCAGCCCTCACTCAATCACCTGTCAGCAAACAAAACTCTGGGCAATCCTTTGCACCTAGTAACTCCTCTTTTCCTGGGTTAGTAGCCGACAGGTTCGCCTGAGGTTCTGTAATGTCAATCTGCAGCCTTTATACAGAGCTGTAGAGACTTTGGGATCAGCTTATATAATATTCACTCTCTGTGCTCTCCCTCAATTGTACAGTGGTTTTCAACTGTTTTCATTTCCAGACCCCTTCCAAATTTCAAATGAAGCTGTGAGTACCTTTAAGACCCAGGACCCAGTCTGAGGGTTGTAGAATGGTGGGATTCCAGCCCAGGAGAGGGAAAGGAACGAGGCTGACATCTGGTACTCTGAGACCAGAGAGGGGGCAGAGAAGCAGGTAGCCCCGAAATTGTAAGGGGTCTTACAGGGCAGAACAGCTGGAGCCCTCATCCAGTCAGGAAACAGAACAATTCCATTTGCTTAATATGACCTGTTACTGCAGAGGAACACAGCTCTCATTTCCTGCGTTCACAATCAAGCCAGAGAAAAAAATGTTTGAAAATGGATTTGCTGATTAAATTCCCAGGAGAAAACAGATCTGAGTTGGTTTGGGAACAACTCACTGATATTGCTTTGTCTCTCCTCTGGGCCAGAGCACACGGCACCTCTGAAAATGGGACCATTGAGAAATCCTGACTAAGGTCATTGGGATTTTCACACTCCGAGTTCGCTTTGACTCTGGGGTTTCTGTGCACCTGGAATGATCCCCAATAGACCATGGAAACATGGAATAGAAAGTCCCCCAGCTACCTAGTGCTGCCTGCTCTTCAGCCCCTGTCACTGAGTCACACCCACAGCCCAGTAGAGTCAGCTGCTGCTGCACAAAACATCTGCCCATCTCAACAGCTGGCAGCCTTTACCCTTCCCTTGGTGTTTGAAAGATTTAAAGACACAGAAACCTGCCAACGTACCCAATGCCTGCGAGAAGGGGAGCAGCTGCCAACAGAGGTCTGCACCGTAATGGAGAAGGAGTCAGCGGAGAGCTAGCACAGGCAGCAGGCAGTGTCTGTTCAGACAGGCTGCAACTGTCCTTATGAAGCGTTTGCCCATTTCCTTGAGGGCCACTTCACCACCTCGGACTCTCAGCTGATTGGTTCAGTATGTGCCAGCTTTAACACCATCACGGCCAATGGCAAAATGCAGGAAGCCCAATCCCAGGGGATGCACGCTGATGCCACCACACTGGACAGCAGCGCAAGTCCTCCCACAGGCTCTATTCCTGCAATCCAGGATATCAGCACTGTGAGTACACAGTGACTGTGTGAGGAGACACAATTGTAATCTTGCTGTAATGCAGTAAAATAGATAGCATTAATATCTCCAGAGCTGCACTTCTAAAATATATCCACACTTCCTGTTTTTCAGAAACATCTGCCCCTGCATATTCAGCGAGAGAGAACGCATAGAATCAAGTTCACTTCACTTGTACCTGTCTAGTCCCCTCCCCCTCAATTTGTCTAGTTATCCTAAGTTATTGCAAAGGCCTGAAAATGGCTCGAAGCAGCAAGATGAATAATTGATATTCCATCCAATAACTGGCATTGACTTGGACACCTCTATGATTGCTAAAATGCCCTTTCACAGAAAAGGCAGATGAAGAGCCTCCAATTTCTCTTGGGGATATGGGCAACTGCAGCTGGGCAGTGCCATGACAGCTGAGTTTTCAGTGGAAAATGATCAGTTTTCTATGAAAAGCCACCCAAAAAATGGATGAAAAGGAAACGTAGTTGGGGTCAAAATTTTTTGTGGGGGGGAAAATCCACTGTTCTAGTTCTAGATCAAACCGTGAGCCTCTGTCCCTCGTGTTACCAGATCCGACCCCTCAGTGGTAGCACAAGCCCCCCATAGGCCTCCTGTACTGAGCAGCCCTGGGACCCCTGCTGTAGGTGGATATGCTGGCTCTATGCCAGAGGGATCCTCTGGAAATGGCCTCTCTGTGGCGACCCATCCATCCGTGGAACAATCTAAGATCAGAAGAACGGCCGTATTGGGTGAGACCAATGATCCCTGGAGCCCAGTGTCCTGTCTGCTGACAGTGGCTGGTGCCAGATGCTTCAGAGGGAGTTAACAGAACTGCGCAATTTAGCTAGTGATCCATCTCCAGTCATTGAAGGACGTCTCCTCTATGGACTTATGTAATTATTTTTTGCACCCAGTTATACTTATGCCCTTCCGAACATCCCCTGCAATGAGTTCCACAGGCTGCCTGCCCGTTGTGTGAAAAAGAACTTCCTTTAGTTTGTTTTAAACCTGCTGCCTACTAATTTCATTGGGCAACACCTGGCTCTTGTGTTATGTGAAGGGGTAAATAACACTTTCTTAGTCACTTTCTCCAAACCATTCATGATTTTATAGATCTCTATCATATCCCTCCTTATTCATCTCTTTTCCAAGCTGAAAAGTCCCAGTTTTATTCATTTCTCCTCATATGGAAGCTGTACAATACCCCTAATCATTTTGTCACCCTTCTACGTACTTTTTCCATTTCAAATATATCTTTTTTGCAATGCGGCACCCAGTACTGCACGCAGCATTCAAGGTGTGGGCGAACCATGGGTTTATATAGTGGCCTTATGATATTTTCTATCTTATTATCTATCCTTTTCCTATGATTCCCCACATTCTGTTAGCTTTTTTACTGCCGCTGCACATTGAGTGGATGTTGTCAGAGAGCAATCCGCAGTGACTCCAAGTTCTCTTTCCTGAGTGGTAACAGCCAATTTAGACCCCATCCTTTTATATGTATAGTATACTGTATACTATAGTATGGAATTTTCCAATGTACGTTACTTTGCATTTATCAACATTGAATTGCATTTGCCATTTTCTTGCCCAGTCAACCAGTTTTCGGAGACGTCTTGTTAACTCTTTGCAGTCAGCTTCGGAAGTAACTGTCTTGATTAGTTTTGTATAATCTGCAAACTTTGCCACCTCACTGTTTACCCCTTTTCCAGATCATTTATGAATATGTTATACAATGCTGGTCCAGGTACAGATCCCTGCGCGACACCACTATTTACCTCTCTCCATTCTAAAAACGGACCATTGATTCCTACCCTTTGTGTAGTATCTTTTAAGGAGTTCCTGATGCAGGAAGGGTGACATGTACCCAATCAACATGAGGATAGTTGAAATTCCCTATTATTATTGTGTTTTCTGCTTTTTTAGCCTCTCTAATATCCCTGAGCATTTCACAATCATTATCACAATCCTGGTCAAGTGATTGGTAATAGATTCCTCCTGCTATACCTTATTGTTCAAGCTGGGAATGTCTATCCATAGATATCCTAGGATAGAGTTCTATTCATTTCAGATTTTTACCGTATTGGATGCTAGGGAGTTGATAGCCAAAATATAACATTGTGAGGGCTGCATGTCTGACTTGCCAGTGTTAAAATATCATTAAAAAGCATTGATTTCTAAACGTTTTCGCAAATATACATCAATATAATTCTTCTGGGTTTGTCCGGTTTTGGTACCATTGTGTGCATGGTAGAAATGGTTTTGAAAGACCCCTAACTTAACTTATTTCTGATGATTCTGTATTATCAAAAGTTCAACAAACTGGAGGACCTGGAGTGGGAGGACAGCGAGTCTCCCTTGCGATGCCAGAGAGGGTGTCACCACTGAAATGATAATTCTGTCACTTTTCATGATCCCTCCCTTACTGTTCCAACAATAACTTGCCCATGGAATTACAGATGCTCCCAGACTATTATCAAAGGCTGCAGAAAAGCCACAAAATGGTGAGGAGTTTTGGTGACTAGCTAAAGGGCTGAAATCAAATTGGTTCCTGAGAACTTCTGTACCTGGACATTTTTCTGTTTCACAATATCCGCACAGATAACAAAACACTCTCTTGTTGGAAGGTTGGAGCGTTTCACTGCTTTGTTTCTTAGCATTCAGAACTTTCACACAGAAGAACCCCAAAGCAGAGAGAGACAAAACAGAGTGCTCCCCAAAGCAGAGACACAACTTACCTCACCTTTCTCTAGGCTGGCTCCATACAGAGTGACTCGGATCTCCCACTTCCCTACAGAGCCCCTTGCCTACAAGCGGGACCAATAAACCCTTTGTAAACTACAGTGATAGTTCACAATTCCAACAGTTTCTAAGTACACCACAGACTTCAAAACTGAGCTAGATCCTGGGCAGGTGATTAGATGACAGAGTGGAGGATTTCTCCACTACAGGCCATGGTGAAAGCTCACAGCTGCTTCTCAAAGGCTGCTCCAAACCCATGGCTGGACCAGGTTTTGCAGCCTCCTTCTAGGGCAGGAGAGGCTGATTTATACTCACCGATCCCTTGGTCTCACCCTTCTCCCAGCCCATCCAGGCCTCAGCCGCTCACAGGCTCCATGAGTATGAGCAGCCACAGGAGTGGAGTCCGTCAGCAAAGTTGTCTCTCGTTATTGCAAACCCAAATCATTCAAAATTCATGGGGTTGATCCACCCCATGCAAAATCATGAGATTGACTTAAAAAACAGCTGATCGTACCAATAATTATTCATTTATTTTTATTACTATTGCAGGGCTTTTCACCTGCCTTCCGTTTTTTGAGTGCAGTGTCCTGGTATCTCTCTTGGTCCCGGGATCTCTTTCTTGAGTTGTGAAAAACTGGAGAAATTACAGTAGTGAGGATTTTTTTAGAAGTCTTGAGTTGCACATTGAGTGGATGTTTTCAAAGACCTACCCACAGTGACTCCAAAATCTCTTTCTTCAGTTGTGACAGCTAATTTAGAACACATCATTTTATATGTAGAGTTCGGATTCTGTTTTCCAATGTGCATTCCTTTGCATTTATTAGCTTTGAATTTCATCTGCTATTTTGTTGCCCAGTCACCCAGTTTTGCAAGATCCCTTTGTAGCTCTTTGCACTCTGCTTTGGGTTTCAATATCTTGAGTAGTTTTGCATCATCTGCAAATTTTGTCAGCTCACAGTTTACCCCTTATTCCGGATCATTTATGAATATGTGGAACAGGACTGGTCCCAGAACAGACCCCTGGGGGAAACCACTATTTATCACTCTCCATTCTGAAAACTGGACATTTATTACTACTCTTTGTTTCCTATCTTTTAAGCAGTTACTGATCCAGGAGGAGACCTTCCTTCTTATACCAAGACAGATTAGTTTCTTTAAGAGACTTTGGTGAGGGACCTTGTCAAGGCTTTCTGAAAATCAAAATATACTACATGCACTGGATCACGCTTGTCCAAGTGATGTTGACCCCGTTAAAGAATGCTAGTAGATTGGTGAGGCATGATTTCCTTTATCCCATGACACCTCCGTTTGCTGACTCATAGACTCATAGAATTTAAGGTCAAAAGGGACAATTTGATCATCTAGTCTGACCTCCTGCACAATGCAGTCACAGAAACTCACCCACTCACTCCGCAGAACTTCACCCACCCAAACAGCCTTTGGTGGGGGACCTTGTCAAGGCTTTCTGAAAAACCAAATATACTGTATCCATTGGATCATCCTTGTCCACATGCATGTTGAACCCCTCAAGGACTTCTAGTAAACTGCTGAGGCATGATTTCCCTTTTAAAAAATTATGTTGACTCTTGCCCAACAAATCATGTTTATCTGTGAGTCTGATAAAGGTTTATTATAGTTTCAACCAATTAGCCTGCTACTGAAATTAAGCTTAGTGGCCTATAATTGCCAGACTCACCTCTGGAGCCTTCTTTAAAAATTGGCGTCACAATACCTATGCCCTCATAATCTGGTATAGAAGCTGATTTAATTGATTTAATTTAACCTTCCACAGTTAGTAGTTCTGCAATTTCACATTTGTGTTCCTTCAGAACTCTTGGGTGAATACCATCTGGTCCTGGTGACTTCTTACTGTTTAATTTATCAATCTCCTGATGACATGTGCTCTATGAGAGCTAGATTTAATTATTAAGCCCTGGATGAAGGATTTCTGTATAGTCAACTGCTGGGTCCCATCACACTGCAGGCCCATACAGGTGGGGCACGGCTTTGGTGCTGCTAAATGCACCAGATACCAGATCCAAGTGCCTATTTTACACTGTAAATGCCCAGGGGTCATGTCCAGCTTTGTGCGCTTCACATCCCCAGGCGAACTTCTGGTCCTGAGAAAAACTGAAAAATAATAACAAACTTTGTCTAAACTCAGAACCCATGACAATCGAGTGAGCTTCATCTTTTGCCATTTATTTAAAATATGCATAATTAACATGTGGAATACCAGCCACAAGGTGCTGTGGTTTAGGAGATAAGGAGGATTCAACAAAACAACAGGATATTTTAACGTCTGACAAGAAATCGCACAGTTGTGTGCAACAGGAGCACAAAAAGGAGAAGAGTTTTGATATCTTTTACTTCTAGGTTGTAACCCTGTGCTCCTGACCTGTGGCTGGGAAATGGAAGAAAGGTCTTGTGGGTAAAGCAGGGCACAAGGATTTAGGCAACTCACATTTAATTCCGAGCTCTGGCACAGACTCCCTGTGTGACCTGGAACCTTGAGTTGCATAGCAGAGCCCAAACCAGAGGACCAGCCTCCAAGCTGGACTGGCTGGATTTTCTGCTGCCCCAGAGCTGCCCCCTACACTTGCCCATTGGTAACAGTTTCAAAGAGCAGAGCATGCTCTGTACAAACTGCTGCGTATGGGTGCCACCCCAGCATGTCCCCTTATGGCCTGAGGCACCCTGCAGGCACCCTGCCCCTCCCTCTAAAGTCCTTGCAGTAACTTACTCTCACCCTGGAAGACTGAAAACAAGATCCCCCTGTGTGGGGTCATATTTGTTCTCCAAAACACAGGTACTCGTAGCCTGCGACCCACCCTCCTCCATTGCCCAGGAGACCTCCTTGCTGGGGTCTGCGTTGGCTCCGGCTCGCCGCAGCTTTCCTGGATCCTTGCCAGCTGGCCCCTCATAGAATCATAGAATCATAGAATATTAGAGTTGGAAGGGACCTCAGGAGGTCATCTAGTCCAACCCCCTGCTCAAAGCAGGACCAACCTCAGCTACATCATCCCAACCAGGGCTTTGTCAAGCCGCAGCTTAAAAACCTCTAAGGATGGAGATTCCACCACCTCCCTAGGTAACCCATTCCAGTGCTTCACCACCCTCCTAGTAAAAAACTTTTTCCTAATGTCCAACCTAGACCTCCCGCCCTGCAACTTGAGACCGTTGCTCCTTGTTCTGTCATCTGCCACCACCGAGAACAGCCTAGCCCCATCCTCCCTGGAACCCCCTTTCAGGTAGTTAAAAGCCGCTATCAAATCCCCCCTCACTCTTCTCTTTTGCAGACTAAACAAGCCCAGTTCCCTCAGCCTCTCCTCATAAGTCCTGTGCTCCAGCCCCCTAATCATTTTGGTTCCCCTCCGCTGCACTCTCTCCAAATTGTCCACATCTTTTTTGTAGTGGGGGGCCCAAAACTGGACACAGTATTCTAAATGCGGGCTCACCAATGCCGAATAGAGGGGAATAATCACTTCCCGTGACCTGCTGGCAATGCCCCTCCTAATGCAGCCCAATATGCCATTAGCCTTCTTGACAACCAGGGCACACTGCTGACTCATATCCAGCTTTATATCCACCGTTACCCCCAGGTCCTTTTCTGCAGAGCTGCTGCCCAGCTCGTCGGTCCCCAGTCTATAGCTGTGCATGGGATTCTTCCTTCCTAAGTAGCTTAGTCCCTTCCCCCCAGGCTGAGTGAGGGCAGCCGTCCTTCCCCTGCTGCTGTCGCCATGTTCTGAGAGAAGAGGCATCTGGACCTGCTCCCACAGCTCCTGCACAGGGCAGGGAGTGAGGGGATCCAGGCCTTGCCCTACGCTACAAGGCCCCGGTCTCAGGTGCTTAAAGCAGCAGTAGGCTGGGATTTCCCAAAGCAGGAACTATTCCCCAGCTGGGACCATCTTCCTCTCTCCCCGTAGCTGCCTCTGCTCGGCCTCGGTCATCTCCTAAAGTCCCAGGAACAATAAAGGGCTACACCATTGAGCAGGTGTTGAATCTCCCTCAAAGGGAAGAATCCCCGACACACCCCGTCTAATGGCCACTGAATGGCTGGTCTGGGCTAGGAGCTGGTTGTGCCTCTTTTGGGGAGCTGAGGCCCCTTTCCAGCCCTTTCCAAAAGTACGGGACAGTGAGGGAATCTCTGCCTGAGTCTCTTGTCAGACTCTTGTGTGTGCAACCCTCACTCACACAGGCAGCTCTACTCTGCTCTGCTTGGGGCAGTACGCTGGGCTGGACGGTGCTTTGTGCAGCTCCATCCAAGGGTACAGGGGGCTGCTGAATGGCTTCTCTTAAGGCTCCTGCTTTACTCCTGTCTCTGACATGACTCAGTCACAGGTGCCTGGGTGAGGTTGCAGGAGAAGGGTGGGCAGCCGTGCCCCTGGAATAGCCCCGCTCACAGCTGGTGCCACTCTCCTCGATCACTGAGCAGTCAGAGTGCTCAGTTAAAGCCAGGATTGTGACTGCAAAACAGCTCTGCAGCTTTTTTCATGGCCCCTGGGTGTTTAACCAGAGACTGGACAGTGACAGGTCATGTACAAGGGGACAAAACATCCATGTTCCTTCTCTGAACTGACTGTATCCACAGCAATTCTGAAGTGTGAGCTGACACTGATAAAGCTCTTTATGTGATAACATCCCACCCATCCCCTGGCTCTGCATAAACACAGAGTCTTTGTAAATACTGCTGCCTGCCTTGGTCCTGTTCCCCCAGTGCACTGTCCTTCCTTAGCAGCTGGTGACGGGGATCAGGAGCTCATGTCCTCTCATGTCCTCTGGAAGTGTCTAGGATGGAATAGGTGGCTTGTGTTTTTTGTCTCACTTGTCATCAGTGCTTGAGCCAGGTGATAAAATGACACTTCACTTGACAAATACCCTGATTATCCTGGCACGAATGGCTTTGGTTTTTACGCTGTACACGACTGGGTTCATCAGGAGTGGGACCAGCAAATAGACGTTGCCCATGACAGTCTGAACCAAGGGAGAAAAGTTCTTTGTGAATCTTTGTATCGCAGACAAGCCAATCTCTGGGATGTAGAAGAGCAGGACGACACAGACGTGGGAGATGCAGGTGTGCAGGGCCTTGAGGCGCTGCATGTGGGACGCGATGCTCAGCACTGCTTTGAGGATCATCACGTAAGATAGGAGGATGAGCAGGACGTCCAACCCCAGTGAAGCAAGTGTTACAAAGAAGCTGTACATGCTGTGGGCTCTGACATCCGAACAAGCCATCGTCATGACTTCCTGGTTCAGGCAGTAGGAATGGGAGAGGACATTGTCATGACAGTACTGGAAATGTTTCAGGAGAATGGGGAGCGGGAGTATAATGCCCATCCCTCTTAGCAGAGACCCCAGACCCATCTTGGCTACTCTGGGTGGTGTTAAGATGGAATTGTATCTCAGTGGGTTACAGATTGCAACAAATCGGTCAAAGGCCATCGACAAGAGCACGGAGGATTTAGTGAATGTAAGCGAGTGGATGAAGAACAGCTGGCAAAACAGGCATCGAAGCTGATTTCCCTAGAGTTAAAGAGTTAAGATTTAAAGATTAAGATTTAGATTTAAGATTAAGATTAAGATTAAGATTTAAGGACAGTGAAACCTGACAATGTACTCACTACCTGCGAGAAGGGGAGCAGTTGCCAACAGTGATCTGCACCCTAACGGAGAAGGAGTCAGCGGAGAGCTTGCATGGGCATCAGGCAGTGTCTGCTCAGAGAGGGTGCAACTGTCCTTTTGAAGCATGTCTGCCCATTGCTTTGGGGGCCACTTATCCACCTGGGACCCTCAGCTGATTGGTTCAGTGTGTGCCAGCTTTAACCCCATTACGGCCAATGGCAAACTGCAGAAAGCCCAATCACAGGGGATGTGTGATTATGCCACCAAACGTGACAACAGCACAAGCCCTGCCGCAGGCTCTATTCCTGCAGTCCAGGCTGTCAGTGCAGTGCGTATTGCTCAGAGAAGTCACAGGGCTCCCTCGAGGATGACCGAGTGGTACTGATGTTTTTTTAGAGATGTAAATTTGCTGCAGTGCAGTAAAATAGACTAATAATAATTATGTAGGGTCAGATTTCTCCCTGGCAGCCCCGTTTCCTACATTTCAAACCCAGGTGTAGGCTGGGAAGAAATATTCCACACAGCTCCTACTGGAAATTTCCCTCAAATTGTTCTAGTAGGGCAGGTCCCTTTCCTTCTCCCTAAGGAATAAAGGGGGGACCATGCATCCATTTTACTGTGGGTCAAAATATTTCGTGGGATCAAATCCTCTGTTTTCCAGACCAGCGCTTGTTCGAAACGAGCCTCCCTCAATGTGTTACCGGACCATACACCTCTGGTCACCCAGAGCTTGGTGTGGTAACAGCAGAGCACTTCTTTGCTGGCCTGATAGAGGAGCAGCCAACCAAAATTTGAGCGGTGTTGCAACCCTATGCGCCCACTGGCAACCCCACTCACTCATGGGTTCGCAAATCCACTGACTCCCACTTGGCCTGCTGGCTTTCCTCATCTTTAATGATACAACCAGTGCTACGATTCCTGAGGACAGAAAACAGGTACAATGAGCACAGAAGGAACGCCAGCCAGACATGGGCTGCTTTGAGACCTGGGACTCCAGTCAGGATGAAGGTGGAAGCACTGAAGCGACTGTTGTTAGAAACTAACGTGCATGGGGTGTGATGCTATTGTCCAGCTGCCTTTACAGAAGCCTGCAATGAAAACGATTCTAGTTATCAGTGTCACACTGAGTGTTATCAGAATCAGTCCTTCACTGTCTTTAGGGGATATATATTCTGCGAATATTTCCCAGTACATTGCATCAGTACTGGCAGCTGTAGGCCCTCATATTGGAATGTCAGGTATTAGGTCTATTAGGTTTGCAAGAGCTCCTTGGGGGATAGAGGACACATTCCTTCTCCCCTTGTATGCTGCCAAGAAAACTACTGGCATTATTACAGGCTGGAAATCTGAGACACTGAAGGCTCAAGGCTACCGTTTTCCATTGGCCAGTGATCTGTGGGATGTCAGACTTTGTGCATCCATATTCAGTGGTATTTAGCCCAGAAAGATCCATCACAATCATCTATACTGAGCTTGTGCAAGACACAGGCCAGAGAGTTATACTCAGGGAATTCTGGAGCTGAGCCCAGTGCCTTGTGGCTCAACTAAAGCAGATCTTTTAAATTTAGTCTGAAGAATTGCAAGCCTCATTCAAAAATGATGGGTCACATGTGTTAAAAATCATGAGATAGGTTTAAAATAGCCAGATTTTAAAATATACTCTTTGGGGGTTCTTTTTCATTTGCCTCTGGTTTGTGAGCCACCTGCATCATGTTTTCTGGCTTTTGTGCACCTTACTTATAAATAAAAACTTTTTGAAGAAATTTGAAAGCTGAGATTCCCATGCAGCTTCTGGACCCATCAGTTGGGGCTTAAAGAAAAATAGGAAATAGTGCGAGACTCCCAGTCAAATCACAAGAGTTGGTGCTGCTGGCCGCATCTCACGCTGAGCGCTGAAAAGAAAGGTACTGAAGATTAGTTATTGGACATCTTTGGTCACCGAGGCCATCAGGGGCAGAGACCCTGTTACCATGTCCTGTGGGACACAGAACCTCCTGTCCTCAGGACTGTTTGGAAGATTCCCTGTATTCCTGAGACACAGCTCATAGCATCTCCTCCTCCTGTCCAAGCATGACACATACACACAGAGGGGAAGCAAGGACATACACATTCCTAACAGACATAGGTGTGAATCAACTGCAGCTCCAAATGCCTTTTGCTAATTCTATATTGGACCCCAGCAGCATCCACCCCGACCCCAGATCAGCTCCCCCCAATCTTTGTGATGTTGGAAATTTGGATCGAGGATCTCAGGTGTGCATGCTGGCACTTGTCGTGGAAAAGAACATGCAGCTTCTCATTTAGGGTCAAATCGAGTAGAGCTTTATTCTGACACACACACACAGAGCTATAGCCATAGGGGAGTTCCTGCACTGCTGTCAGGGACTCCGTCTAGGTTCGAATACGGATGACTTATATATGATAGCTCTTCACATACCGATCGCATACTGGAGTTTTCCATTACAAAACAAGTCTAACGGCTACCTCCTTATCTGTTAGAAGAATAACTGGGGGCAATTAAAAAAGCAGCTAGTTTCGAAAAACAGCTTAAAGAGCAATCAACAGTTTTCAGCTGGTTTTGCCATCTATAGTCATGCTAACTTACATTTTCATCATTAATTTCAGTGTAAAGCCAACCAGGCCTTGATTTTGTGCTTCCACATCCCCAAAATAATGCCTAGAGCAGAACTTTTAGAAAATTAGCCAGTCTCGATTTAAAAATTGTCAGTGGTGCAGAATCTATCATGACCCTTGGTAAAAGTTGTTCTCACTACTCTTCCTGTTCAAAATCTGTGCTTTATTTCCAGTTTCCAGGCATTAGATTGTGTACAAATTCAGAAATGCACAGCACCCACAGCCAGACGGCAGCGTTGTGAGGCTCTGGTCCGACAATCTGTATAGCACCGGCCAGAGAACAGCCCCAAAATAATGCCTAAAGCAGAGCTTTTAGAAAATCAGTCTTGTTTTAAAAATTGTCAGGAATGAAAATCTTCCATGACCTAGGTAAAGATGTTTTCACTACTCTCCCTGTTTAAAATTGATGCTTTATTACCAGCTTTCAGCCTTTAGATCGAGTTATAACTTTCTGTGCTAGATTGAATGGCCCTTTGTTAAACATTCGTTCCTCATACATGTTTTTACAGACTGTGATCACGTCTCTTTGTTCAGCTACATAGGTCGAGCACCTTGAGTCTCCCTCTAGAAGGCATGTTTTCTAATCCTTTGATCATTGCTGTGGCCCTTCTCTAGCCCCTCTATAATTTATCAATATTCTTCTTGAACTGTGGACATGAGAACTGGACACAATATTCCAGCAGTCCTCACCCCAGTGCAAAATACACAGGTAAAATAACCTCTCCACTCATAACTGAAGATTCCCACGCTTACACATTCCATATCACATTAATTTTTTTGGCTGCAGCATCGCACTGTGGGCCCATGTTCAATTGATTTTCCACCATGACCCCCAAATATTCTCAGAGGAACTGCTTCCCAGGATAGAGCACCCAGCCTGCATTCCTTGATCCTAGATGTATACCTTTACAGTTAGCTGTACTAAAATGCATATTAGGGAGGCACAGAGGGACGGAGTGAGTTACCTGAGGTCGCAGAAGAAGGCTGTGGAAGAGTATGAAAATGAAGTCAGTTCTTCGGAGTGCAAAGCAAGCACTTTAACCACTGACCCATCTTTCCTCTCTGGGGACTAGTGTCTGGGAGGGGACCACTGGCAGCTCAGCATGCTACACTTCCAACCATTCTCCTAGAAAGACAGTCTGTCCATTACCCTGACCATCCCAGGAGTCCTTCTCTGCACCTTGGAAGTCCGAATTCATGTCTCTTGAAATTCAGTGACCAATATTTCACTCAGTTTTCCAAAGGAGGGCTCACCAGTGCCTTGTATTATGCTATTAATACTTCCCTATCTGACCTCATACATTCCAGCAGCTCATTTGCCTTATTCACAGCTGCATCCCAAAGGTGACTCACAGTCATCCTGGCACTAACTAATACAACCAGCTCTTTCTCCTCCTCTGTCATTTCCAAATAAGCATGGCAATATATAAAAAAGAGGTATAGGGAATAGACGTAGGGAGGTGATTTTACTTCTGTAGGTGGCATTCATGAAACCAGTGCTGGAATTCTGCATTCGGGTCTTATGTTCAAATTTTAAAAATATGGAAAAAGTGAAGAGGGTGCAGAAAGAGGCAAAAAATGATTGATGAGGTGCAAAAAATGCCGGACAGTGAGAGTCGACAAGAACTGAACCTGCTTAGCTTCTCCAAAGGAAGACGGAGCACTGACTTGATTACAGTGTACAAGCACCTCCACAGGGACAAAATACGATTCCTAAAGTGCTCTTTAAATTAGCAGGAAAAGGTATAACAGGTACCAATGGGTGCAAAACTGAAGCTAGAAAACTTATATTTGGAAATTAGTCTCACATTTTTAATAGGGAGGGTGGTTAACCACAGGATCAAACTCCCAAGGGAGATGGTGAATTTTCCTGATATCTCCAATTGAACTTTGGATGCCTTCCTGGAAAAGAAGCTTTACGGATTAACATTTTTAGTTTAATCAAACACAAGTGATTTGGCTCATACAGGGGTAAATGGGAATAAATCCTGTAGCCTCTGACATACAGGAGGTCAGACTAGATGGTCTAATGCTCACTTCTGGTCTTATATTCTATGAATCTATGAATTGTTGTCTTCAGTGGATTGACCCTTTGAATGCTTGTGACCAGAGCTATAGAGTCACCACCAGCATCCTTTAAACATGTAGGTTTATTAGCAGATAGCACAAAGCATTAGAGAAAAGGGTTATTAAATAAGAAGCAGCTGTCACATGTCTGCACTCATCTTCCTCATGCATCACTACAGGAAACTTAGACAGGATTTGCTCTGAAGATACATGAACAGAACCGACCCATGGGAAGAGAAGGAGCTCTTGGGAGCCAGCCTGGTTTCCCTGTGTCTCTGAGAGAGCACCTTCCCATTTGTTTGACCCTTTCTTGAGGAAGCAGCCTTTTCTCAAAGCCTCCCTGAGTGAGCCTGGGCCCAGTCACCATCGTGCTCAGCTCTGTCTGTGTGACAGGTTGAAGGTGTGAAGCTGACCTTTGCCCTGAGGCTGCTTTCTCCCAGCCAGGCCATCTAAGATGATGCCCCCATGGCCGTTGCTCCATTTTTTGGCAGTTAGACCCATTCAGCCCCAAGGGCTTGAGCACACCAGTCTTGTGCGTGGCCTGAAACCCTTGGCTTCCTTGTGACACTCCAACTCTCCCCTCAGAGATCCAGCCCCTAAACCTCACTGTGGGGAGCAGATCAACAGTCACCCTCCGAGCACCTCCACATCTGCCCAGACACCCAGGGCTGGAGTCACAGGAATTCCCAGAAGGTAGCTGTCACAGGAGTCTGGGTTAAGGCTGTGGCCTCTGACAGCCAAATTTCAAGGGATTTGCTCTTTGGATACCTGGCAGACCTGAACTTAGGGTCTCCCCCGGCCTCCTTCTCAGAGTATCTGAGCACCTTGAATGTATTCATCCTCCCGTCACCCTGTGAGTCAGGGCAGGGCAGGGCAGGGCTATTATCCGCTTGTAGAGAGGCTCAGAGACAGTCGTAGGTTGTCATGTTGACACAGGGCAAGGGAATGAAACCCAGCTCTCCTGACAGGCAGAGCAGAGCCCAAACCACAGGATCAGCCTCCCAGCTGGTCCTGCTGGATTCTCTGCTGCCTCAGAGCTGCCCTCTGCACTGTGGAGAGAGGGTATAGCAAAGAGGCAGTTACAGGGGTAAGATTCTTTGGCCTGCTCCCCATCATCCCTCTGTAAAATGCATCTCTTTGCACTAGGTAACATTTGGGCCATTTTGCACAGGTTTATAAGGCAATACGAGGGCTGTGGCTGTGGAAGAGTCAGGCCCATCATCCAATGGGATTCTGCATCCCAGCAAAATTGGAGAAAAAATGCAAGAATTTTCCCCAGGGGTTAACACTGGATGGCTGCTGGTTACCATAGACAGAGCCCAGCTACTGTGAACCTCACACTATTCAACTGCACTGACGTGTGTCAAACTCATGTGCAGAAATTTTGAGGGTAGTTAAACAGCTGCCACAGGCATCCCACCCAGAGTTGCCTGTGTATAGAGAAGCAGTGTGGCCTAGTGGAAAGAGCAGTGGACAAGTCCATGGCTTCTAATCCCAGCTCTGCCACTGTCCTGTGGAGTAACGATAGCAAAGTCACTCCACTTCCCTGTGACTCAGTTTCCTTATTATCTATCTCTTTCCTAATGATTACCAACATTCTGTTAGCTTTTTTGCCTCTTGCTGCACACTGAGCAGGTGCTTTCAGGGAACTTTCTACAATGGCTTCAAGATCTCTTCCTTGAGTGGTAACAGCTAATTTAGACCCCATCATTTTATATGCAGAATTGGGATTATGTTTTGTAATGTGCATCACTTTGCATTTATCAATTCATTTGCCATTTTGTTGCCCAGTCACCCACTTTGTGAGATCCCTTTGTAACTCTTCGTAGTCTGCTTTGGACTTAACTATCTTGAGTAATTTTGTGTCATGTTTTGTATCAGCCTTTTTCCAGACCAGTTATGAATATGTTGAACTATGCTGGTCCCAGTACAGACCACGGGGGACACCATTATTTATCTCCATTCTCAAAACTGACCGTTTATTCCTACTCTTTGTTTGCTAACTTTTAACTAGTTACTGGTCCAGGAGAGGACCTTCCCTCTTATCCCATAACAGATTACTTTGCTTAAGAGCCTTTGGTGAGGAACCTAGTCAACAGATTTCTGAAAATCTAAGTACACTGTATCCACTGGATCACCTTTGTCCACATGCTTGTTGACCCCCACATAGAATTCTGATAGATTAGTGAGGCATGATTTCCCTTTAGAAAAGCCATGTTGACTGTTCCCAAGAAATTATGTTAATCTACGAGTGTAAAAATTCTGTTCTTCACTATAATTTCAACCAATTTGTCTGGTAATGAAGTTAGGTTTACGGATCTACAATGGCGCCTTCTTAAAAAACTAGTGTCACATTAGCTATGGCGCAGTCATCTGGTCCAGAAGCTGATTTAAATGATAAGTTCCATACCAGAGTTAGTAGTTCTGCAATTTCACATTTGAGTTCCTTCAGAAATCTTGGGTGAATCCCATCTGGTCCTGGTGACTTATTACTGTTCAATTCATCAGTCTCCTGATGACATGTGCTATATAAGAGCTAGGTTTTATTATTAAGCCCTGTCTGAGGAATCCCTGTATAGCCAACTACTATGTCCCTGTGGTCAATGTTCATTGAGGCTCGCCAAAGCTTTCCTGGCTCGTCGCCAGCTGGCCCCCTCACTAGCTCAGTTCTTTCCCCCCAGGCCAAGCAAGGATAGCCGTCCTTCCCCTGCTGCTGGGGCTATGTTAAGGCCTCAGTTAAGTCCTCGATCTCAGGCCCTTAAAGAATCGGTAGGTTGGGATTTCCCAAAGCATGAACTGTTCCCTAGCCAGGACCATCTTTCTCTCATCCCTTAACTGCTTCTGGTAGGCGTCGGTCAGTTCCTAAACTACCAAGAACCTTAAAGGGTTACACCATGGAGCAGGTGTTAAATCTCCCTCAAAGGAAAGAATCCCTGATACACCCTCTCTAAAACCTCTGAAGGGCTGGGGTGGGCTTTGGAGCTGGCTGTGCCTCTACTGGGGAGCTTAGGCCCATTTCCAGCCATTTCCATGGCTGGGGCATCACAAATGAAGGGTATGGGAAGGAAACTGGTTCTGAGTCTCTAGGTAGACTCTTGTGCGTGCGACTCTCACTCACAGTGGCAGCTCTGCTCTGCCTGGGGCAGTACCTGTGTTGGCAGGTGCTTTGTGCAGAGCCATCCATGAGGCCGGGGATCTGCCTGAATGTTGGGGATCCTGCTTTAATTCTGGCTCTGACACACCTCGGTCACAGGTGCCTGGGTGAGGGTGCAGGGAATGGTGGGCAGCCGTGCCCCTGGAATAGCCCTGCTCACATGGATCACGCAGCAGCCAGAGTGCTCAGGAAGGTCCAGGACAGTGACCGCAAAACAGTGCTGTAGTTTTTCTTATGGCCCCTGGGTGTTTAACCAGAGATGGGACAGTAACAGGTCATGGACAACGGGAGAAAATATCTACGTTCTTTCTCTGTATTGACTATATCCACAGAAATTCTGAGGTCTGAGGCTAACACTGATACAGCACTTTATGAGATAACATCCAACTGATCCTCTGGCTCTACATAAACACAGAGTCTTTGTAAATACTGCTGCCTGCCTCGGTCCCGATCCCCAGTGTGCTGTTCTTCATGTCTTCTCATGTCTTCTGGAAGTGTCTAGGATGGAATAGGTGGCTTGTGTTTTTCATCTCACTTGTCATCAGCACTGTAGCCAGGTGATGACTTGACCCTTCACTTGACGAACACCCTGATTATCCTGGCACGAATGGCTTTGGTTTTCACACTGTATACAATTGGGTTCATCAAGGGTGGGACCAGCAAATAGACGTTGCCCATGACAGTCTGAACCAAGGGAGCAGAGATCTTCACGAATCTGTGTATCACAGATAAGCCAATCTCTGGCATGTAGAAGATAAGGACAACACAGACATGGGAAACGCAGGTGTTCAGGGCCTTAAGGCGCTCCGCATGGGACGCAATGCTAAGCACTGTTTTGAGGATCATCACATAAGATAGGAGGATGAGCAGGACATCCAACCCCATGGAAGCTAGTGTTGTAAAAAAGCTGTAGATGCTGTGGGCTCTGACATCCGAACAAGCCATCTTCATGACTTCCTGGTTCAGGCAGTAGGAATGGGAGAGGACATTGTCATGACAGTATTGGTAGTGTTTCAGGAGAATGGGGTAGGGGAGCATAATGCCAATCCCTCTTAACAGAGACCCCAGTCCCATCTTGGCTATTCTGGGTGGGGTTAAGATGGAATCATATCTCAACGGGTTACAGATTGCAACAAAGCGGTCAAAGGCCATGAACAAGAGCACGGCAGATTCAATTATCGAAAGTGAGTGGATGAAGAACAGCTGGGCAAAACAGGCATTGAAGCTGATCTCCCTAAAGTTAAACCAGAATATGCTCAGTATGGTTGGTATGGTGGATAGCGATATGCCAATGTCTGTGACAGCCAACATGGAAAGGAAAATGTACATGGGCTCATGGAGAGTCAGATCTGTTTTTATAATGAATATAATGACTGAATTTCCTACTATGGAAATAACGTACATTAAGCAGATGGGGATAGAAATCCAGACATGGAATTTTTCCTGCCCAGGTATTCCGGTGAGAAGAAAAACTGCAGGTTGGAATTTGGTGTCATTGACAGCTGACATGATGCACTTGGCAGGCCCAAGGAATTTTGAACTTTATTTCCTGAAAGGAAAAGTAACAGGAGACTACATGATATTGAACGAGAAATCATTCTGCTCTCAGTGCAAGTCTAGAGACTTCTAGAAGCTCAAAAAAGATCAGCAAAGACATAGCCTTAGATTTACACTTATGGTTATTTATTCTATTTATTCTATTCAAACAACTGTGATTGTTAAATGTTGGAAGAGAGGATACTAGGCTACCTAGACCATTGGACTGACCCGTTATGGAAGATAGTCATTACCAGATGGCATCAGACCTATAGTCCATCTAGCCCAGTAACCTGTGCCCAGTGCCAGATGCTTCAGAGAAAGGTAGAAAAAGACCTGCAGTAGACAGCGATGAGATAAACTACAGACAGGGAAAGTTTCCTCCTGACTTAGACATATTTGATGGTGCAAATCGTGAAGTTTAATAGCACTCCCAGAATTTTTTTTTAAATCCCCACTTCTGTAATTGGATTTTCTGTTTCCCCATATCAAAATCTGTTCCCTCTTTGAATCCCACTACAGACATGACCCCATTGATATCTTGTAGCTGTGAGTTCCATAGCCTCCTTCATTACCATGTGGTTTTTCAATTCTGACCTTCCCACAAATATCCTCTCTGGCTCTGCACTTCTGAGTATGGCCCATTGTATCATGTTGTTAGACTAGAGACATGCATAGTGAAAAAGATCTTTATGTTTTTCTGTCTTGCATTTATGTTATTTAGAAACATGTTTCATTGACTCATACATTTTATTTATTTTCTCCACTCCCAAGAGCCCAAATTACACAATTGCCTCTGTGCAAGACATTGGATAATTTCTTAGGGCCAGGTTCTGAGTTCAGGAACATTGAATGGAACAGCCTCACACCAGATTTAGATGTGTAAATTTGATCAGAACTGGCCTCTATTAACATTCATTTAACAAACGCTCCCCCAAGAATCCCTGCATGAGAAGCTGAATGCTCTGCCTGGCCAGTGTTGATTGGATCCAGTGCGGTCGATCAGTTTACAGGCTTCCTTTTAGCCTCGCAGGACCACTATACACTTCCAGTGAAAGGGTTCTGTAGATATTTGGCAAGTTACAAGTTAACACAGACAGTTACTTCAGCGGTGTGGGAGAGGGACTGATGTCCCAAATAGTGACAAGTGCAAGCACTAGTTTTGCACTAATATCCAGTTGAGTTGCAAATTACTTCAGCCACGTTCATTTTTCTTCACCTCATGTCTACGCTTCACTGAAACACAGACCAATAGTTCTGCTGTCTCATGAATTTTTGGAAAGTCTGATGCAAGTGGAACAGAGTTATTTATTTTGTCCACGTTTCTGAATGTAAGTACTAGAAACAGCCTCTGGTCAGTTAGCAGGAGACAGTGTCATACAACTGCTCCCTGAACAAAGAGTTAATAGCACAAACCCATTGCAAAGAGTATTTGGAATACCTCTGAAATACTATCTACAGCTAAAGTCATTAAGTAGTAAAGTTGCCCCTGCTCCTTCCTGCACAGATTCCAACACGTCTGTGGCTGGCTTTCCATATATGCATGGAATGAAAGTTTGGTTTGTAATAACTGTATGAGAGTGAAAAGTTTTGGCACAACATTTATCCATCTATTCTTTACCTCACACATGTAAACCCATTCTTTCCCCTCTGATCTTCTTTCAGAGATGATTTCTCAGGTTAGAGGTTTGAGGTATCATCTGGATTTCTTGAGAACTTGAAAAGGTTGCAGCCTGTCAGCCCTCACTCAATCACCTGTCAGCAAACAAAACTCTGGGCAATCCTTTGCAGCTAGTAACTCCTCTTTTCCTGGGTTAGTAGCTGACAGGTTCGCCTGAGGTTCTGTGACGTCAATCTGCAGCCTTTATACAGATCCGTACAGGCTTTGGGATCAGCTTATACAATATTCACTCCCTGGGCTCTCCCTCAATACTACAGTGGTTTTCAACTGTTTTCATTTCCAGACCCCTTCCAAATTTCAAATGAAGCTGTGAATACCTTTGGAAATCAAACAGTCTTGAAACCCCTAGGGATCCATTTACCACAGATTGAAAACCACTGGTCTAGTACAGAGTTACCCCAAAACCTGTTACAGTGCTACAATGGAGGTTTGGGGAAAGCTGATTTCAAAGTGAAATGCATGAGTATTCAAGCCCAGTTGACCCACACTTTGCTGCAGCCCAGGACCCAATCTGAGGGTTGGAGAATGGTGGGATTCCAGCCCAGGAGAGAGAAAGGGACGAGGCTGACATCTGGTACTCTGAGACCAGAGAGGGGGCAGAGAAGCATTTAGCCCCGAAACTGTGAGGGGTCTTACAGGGCAGAACAGCTGGAGCCCTCATGCAGTCAGGAAACAGAACAATTCCATTTGCTGTATATGACCTGTTACCACAGAGGAACACAGCTCTCAATTCCTGTGTTCACAATCAAGTCAGAGAAAAAAATGTTTGAAAATGGATTTGCTGATTATATTCCCAGGAGAAAATAATCTGAGTTGGTTTGGGAACTACTCACTGATATTGCTTTGGCTCTTCTCTGGGCCAGAGCACACGGCACCTCTGGAAATGGGACCATTGAGAAATCCTGAGTAAGGTCCTTGGGATTTTCACACACCGAGTTCACTTTGAATCTGGGGTTTCTGTGCACCTGGAATGATCCCCAATAGACCACGGAAACGTGGAATAGAAAGTTCCCCAGCTACCTAGTGCTGCCTGCTCTCCAGCCCCTGTCACTGAGTCACACCCACAGCCCAGCAGAGTCAGCTGTCGCTGCACAGAACACCTGCCCATCTCAGCAGCTGGCAGCCTTTACCCTTCCCTTGGTGTTTGAAAGATTTAAAGACAGAGAAACCTGCCAACGTACCCAATGCCTGCGAGAAGGGGAGCAACTGCCAACAGAGATATGCACCCTAACGGAGAAGGAGTCAGCGGAGAGCTTGCATGGACAGTAGGCAGTATCTGTTCATACAGGCTGCAACTGTCCTTATGAAGCATGTTTGCTGATTTCCTCGGGGGCCACTTGGCCATCTGGGACCCTCAGCTGATTGGTTCAGTGTGTGCCAGCTTTAACTCCTTCACGGCCAATGGCAAACTGCAGGAAGGCCAATCCCAGGGCATGCACGGTGATGCCACCACACTGGACAGCAGCGCAAGTCCTGCCACAGGCTCTATTCCTGCAATCCAGTCTGTCAGTGCTGTGAGTACGGCTCAGAGGAGTCACAGGTGTAATCTTGTTGTAATGCAGTAAAATAGATAGTATTAATTTCTCCAGAGCTGCACTTCTAAAATATATCCAGCCTTCCTGTTTTTCAGAGACATCTGCCCCTGCATATTCAGTGAGAGAGAACGCACAGAATCAAGTTCACTTCACTTGTACCCCTCCCCCTCAGTTTGTCTAGTTATCCTAAGTTATTGCAAAGGCCTGAAAATGGCTAAAAGCAGTAAGATGAATAATTTATATTCCATCCCAATAACTGGCAGTGACTTGGACACCTCTATGATTGCTGAAATGCCCCTGCACAGAAGAGGCAGATGAAGAGCCTCCAATTTCTCTTGGGGATATGGGCAACTGCAGCTGGGCAGCACCATGACAGCTGAGTTTTCAGTGGAAAATGATCAGTTTTTTAAGAAAAGCCACCCCAAAAAATGGATGAAAAGGAAACATTGTAGTTGGGGTCAAAATTTTTTGTGGGGGGAAAATCCACTGTTTTCCAGCTCAGCTCTGGCACAAATCGTGAGCCCCTGTCCCTCGTGTTACCGGATCCGACCCCTCGGTGGTAGCACAAGCCCCCCATAGGCCTCCTGTACTGAGCAGCCCTGGGACCTCTGCTGTGGGTGGCTATGCTGGCTCTATGCCAGAGGAATCCTCTGGAAATGGCCTCTCTGTGGCGACCCATCCATCTGTGGAACAATCTAAGATCAGAAGAATGGCCGTATTGGGTGAGACCAATGATCCCTGGAGCCCAGTGTCCTGTTTGCCGACAGTGGTTGGTGCCAGATGCTTCAGAGGGAGTGAACAGAACTGCGCAATTTAGCAAGTGATCCATCTCCAGTCATTGAAGGATGTCTCCTCTATGGACTTATGTAATTATTTTTTGCACCCAGTTATACTTATGCCCTTCCGAACATCCCCTGCACTGAGTTCCACAGGCTGCCTGTCCGTTGTGTGAAAAAGAACTTCCTTTAGTTTGTTTTAAACCTGCTGCCTATTAATTTCATTGGGCAACACCTGGCTCTTGTGTTATGTGAAGGAGTAAATAACACTTTCTTAGTCACTTTCTCCAAACCATTCATGATTTTATAGATCTTTATCATATCCCTCCTTATTCATCTCTTTTCCAAGATGAAAAGTCCCAGTTTTATTCATTTCTCCTCATATGGAAGCTGTTCCATAAGCCTAAACATTTTGTCATCCTTCTCTGTACTTTTTCCAATTCAAATATATCTTTTTTGAAATGGGGCGCCCAGAACTGCACACACAGCATTCAAGGTGTGGGCGAACCATGGGTTTATAGAGTGGCCTTATGATATTTTCTGTCTTATTATCTATCCTTTTCCTATGATTCCCCACATTCTGTTAGCTTTTTTACTGCCGCTGCACATTGAGTAGATGTTGTCCGCAGTGACTCCAAGTTCTCTTTCTTGAGTGGTAACAGCCAATTTAGACCCCATCCTTTTATATATATAGTATACTGTATACTATAGTATAGTATTTTCCAATGTACGTTACTTTGCATTATCAACATTGAATTGCATTTGCCATTTTCTTGCCCAGTCACCCAGTTTTCGGAGACGTCTTGTTAACTCTTTGCAGTCAGCTTCGGAAGTAACTGTCTTGATTAGTTTTGTATAATCTGCAAACTTTGCCACCTCACTGTTTACCCCTTTTCCAGATCATTTATGAATATGTTATACAGTGCTGGTCCCGGTACAGATCCCTGCGCGACACCACTATTTACCTCTCTCCATTCTGAAAACGGACCATTGATTCCTACCCTTTGTATAGTATCTTTTAAGGAGTTCCTGATGCAGGAGAGGTGACATGTACCCGATCAATATGAGGATAGTTGAAATTCCGCATTATTATTGTGTGTTCTGCTTTTTTAGCCTCTCTAATCTCCCTGAGCATTTCACAATCATTATCACAATCCTGGTCAAGTGATTGGTAATAGATTCCTCCTGCTATACCTTATTGTTCAAGCTGGGAATGTCTATCCATAGATATCCTAGGATAGAGTTCTATTCATTTCAGATTTTTACCCTATTGGATGCTAGAGAGTTGATAGCCACAATATAACATTGCGAGGGCTGCATGTCTGACATGCCAGTGTTAAAATATCATTAAAAAGCATTGATTTGTAAATGTTTTCTCAAATATACATCAATATAATTCTTCTGGGTTTGTCCCGTTTTGGTACCATTGTGTGCGTGGTAGAAAGGGCTTTGAAAGACCCCTAACTTGACCTATTTCTGATGACACTGTATTATCAAAAGTTCAGCAAACTGGAGGACCTGGAGTGGGAGGATAGTGAGTCTCCCTTGCGGTGCCAGAGAGGGTGTCACCACTGAAATGATAATTCTGTCACATTTCATGATCCCTCCTTTGCAGGTCCTTAAGGAATCCATTTTAAGGCACTTGGAGGAGAGGAAGGTGATCAGGAACAGTCAACACGGATTCACCAAGGGAAAGTCATACCTGACCAACCTATTGCTTTTCTATGATGAGGTGACTGGCTCTGTGGATGTAGGGAAGGCGGTGGATGTGATATACCTTGACTTTAGCAAAGCTTTTGATACTGTCTCACACAGTATTCTTATCAGCAAGTTAAAGAAGTATGGGTTGGATGAATGGACTATAAAATGGATAGAGAACTGGCTAGAGCATAGGGCTCAACGAGTAGTGATCAATGGCTCCATGTCTAGCTGGCAACCAGTCACAAGCGGAGTTCCCCAGGGGTCGGTCCTGGGGCCGGTTTTGTTCAACATCTTTCATTAATGATCTGGAGGATGGGGTAGATTGCACCCTCAGCAAGTTTGCGGACGACACTAAGCTGGGGGGAGTGGTAGATACCCTGGAGGGTAGGGATAGGATACAGAGTGACCTAAACAAAATGGAGGATTGGGCCAAAAGATATCTAATGAGGTTTGACAAAGAAAAGTGCAGAGTCCTCCACTTAGGAAGGAAGAATCCCATGCACAGCTATAGACTGGGGACCGACGAGCTGGGCAGCAGCTCTGCAGAAAAGGACCTGGGGGTAACAGTGGATAAAAATCTGGATATGAGTCAGCAGTGTGCCCTGGTTGTCAAGAAGGCTAATGGCATATTGGGCTGCATTAGGAGGGGCATTGCTAGCAGGTCGCGGGAAGTGATTATTCCCCTCTATTCAGCATTGGTGAGGCCGCATTTAGAATATTATGTCCAGTTTTGGGCCCCCCACTACAAAAAGGATGTGGACAAGTTGGAGAGAGTGCAGCGGAGGGCAACCAAAATGATTAGAGGGCTGGAGCACAGGACTTATGAGGAGAGGCTGAGGGAACTGGGCTTGTTTAGTCTGCAAAAGAGAAGAGTGAGGGGGGATTTGATAGCGGCCTTTAACTACCTGAAAGGGGGTTCCAGGGAGGATGGGGCTAGGCTGTTCTCGGTGGTGGCAGATGACAGAACAAGGAGCAACGGTCTCAAGTTGCAGGGCGGGAGGTCTAGGTTGGACATTAGGAAAAAGTTTTTTACTAGGAGGGTGGTGAAGCACTGGAATGGGTTAGCTAGGGAGGTGGTGGAATCTCCATCCTTAGAGGTTTTTAAGCTGAGGATTGACAAAGCCCTGGTTGGGATGATATAGTTGAGGTTAGTCCTGCTTTGAGCAGCGGGTTCAACTAGATGACCTCCTGAGGTCCCTTCCAACTCTAATATTCTATGATTCTATGATTCTACTGTTCCAACATTAACTTGCCCATGGAATTACAGATGCTCCCAGACTATTATCAAAGGCTGCAGAAAAGCCACGAAATGGTGAGGAGTTTTGGTGACTAGCTAAAGGGCTGAAATCAAACTGGTTCCTGAGAACCTCTGTACCTGGACATTGTTCTGTTTCACAATATCCGCACAGATAACAAAACACTCTCTTATTGGAAGGTTGGAGCGTTTCACAGCTTTGTTTCTTAGCATTCAGAACATTTGCACAGAAGATCCCCAAAGCAGAGAGAGACAAAACAGAGTGCTCCCCAAAGCAGAGCCACACAACTTACCTCACCTTGCTCTAGACTGGCTCCATACAGAGTGACTCGGATCTCCGACTTCCCTACAGAGCTCCTTGACTACAAGCGGGACCAATAAACCCTTTGTAAACTACAGTGATAGTTCACAATTCCAACAGTTTCTAAGTACACCACAGACTTCAAAACTGAGCTAGATCCTGGGCAGGTGATCAGGTGACAGAGTGGAGGATTCCTCCACTACAGGCCATGGTGAATGCTCACAACTGCTTCTCAAAGGCTGCTCCAAACCCATGGCTGGACTAAGTTGTGCATCCTCCTTCTAGGGCAGGACAGGCTGATTTATAGTCACCGATCCCTTGGTCTCACCCTTCTTCCAGCCCACCCAGGCCTGAGCCACTCACAGGCTGCATGAGTATGAGCAGACACAGGAGTGGAGTCCATCAGCAAAGTTGTCTCTCGTTATTGCAAACCCAAATCATTCAAAATCCATGGGGCTGATCCGCCCCATCCAAAATCATGAGATTGACTTAAAAAACAGCTGATCCTACCAATAATTACTCATTTATATTTATTACTATTGCAGGAATTCTCACCTCCGGGATCTTAGAAAGACAAGGTAATATTCAGTTTTTTAATCATTTAGGGGGCAGTCAACATTTCTAGTTCATATGTGAGCATCTCAGGTTTCAATTCCAGCCTTACACGCATCAAAGCCCCTGTCACCAGAATGGGGCTGGAATTGCAGGGAGGAGTGTCATTATGCACTGACATAATGCACTGGGCACGTCCGAGGAGTTTTGAACATTACTTCCTGAAAGGAAAAATAACAGGAGACTAGGTGATATTTAATGAGAAATTATTCTGCTCTCAGTGCAACACTTCCAGGAGCCCAAATGCAGAAGATCAGCAAGAATCAGTCTTGGATTTACACCAACGATAGGAAGACAGGCATTGCCAGACTGGATGAGACCTGTAATCCATCTATTCCAACCCAGTGACCAGTACCAAGTGCTTCCAAGGAAGGTAGAAGAAGCCTTGCAATAGACAGATGTGAGATTACCTGCCCCTAGAGAAAGTTTCCTTCTGACATGCACTAGTCAGATAAATTTGATGGTGTAAATGAGGAAAGTTGACAGGTCCCCCAAGACTTTAAAAAAAATCCTCACTACTGTAATTGGCCAATTTCTGAGTTCAAAACATTGCCTTCAGCAATGTCACTCCAGATTTACATGTGTAAATTTGATCTGAACCGGGCTCTATTTACTTTCACTTACCCAACCACTCCCGGTGATATACACTCTGACCCCCAAGAATTGCTCCAAGAGAAGCTGAAGTGATTTCCCACCTGTGAGGATAAAGTCTGTCGGAAGATCGACCTCTTTGGATTCAGTCAACACTGGCCAGGCAGAAGGATTGCTGTCACAAATAGTGAATAGAGCAAATGTTAGTTTTCGCTAATCTTCAGTTGAGATTGCAACTTGCTTCAGCCATGCTCATGAACCAGGTGGTGGGCATAAATTACATACAACCACTATATAATCCCCTTTCCTGAATTTCATCTCTACTCTTTGCTGAAACACAGACCAGTGGTTCTGTTGTTACATGCCTTTTTTGAAAGTATCACACAAGTATTGCAGAGTTATTGTGTGCACAACCCTGAATGTAAGTGTCCGAAACAGCTTCTGGAAATTTACCAGGAGACAGTATCATGCAACTGCTCACTGAAAAGAGAATTACTAGAACAAACCCATTGCAAAGAGTAGTTGGAATACCTTTACTACTTAATTGCTTTTGCTTTAAAAAGTATTTCAAAGTTACCCCTGTTTCTTCCTGTAGAGATCCCAACAACTCTGCCGTTGGCTTTTGATATATATGCATGTACTGAACATTTGGTTTGTAATAATTGTATTATGATGAAAAGTTTTGGCATAACATTTATAGAACTATACTTTTGCACACATACATTTAAACGCACTCTTTTCCTTCAGATCTTTTTTCAGTGATGATTTCCCAGGTGTGAAGGGAAAAGAAGATGTGGTCTCTGTTTCATCTGAGAACTGATCAATAGAAATGGCTGCAAAAGCCTGAGATTGAAAGTGCCTTTCTAGCAGATGTTTAAATCTTAAAATGTTAAGGGTTAACAAGATAGTTATGGAACCTGGGTGCCAGCAGGGATAGAATGCACAGAAAGACCTTGTAACTTGGATAAGGAAAGTTGAAAATACTGAGCTAGAAAATTCCTAGATAAGTAGTTTTTTTAGTATGTATGGTCATGGAAATTGTGATGTAAAAAGACTTGTTTGTGTCAGCCTATAAAGGCTTTTAGAATTTTAAGTTAAGTCTTATTAATCTTTCCTCATATGGAAGCTGTTCCTTACACCTAATCATTTTTGTCACACTTCCCTGTACTTTTTCCAATTCAAATATATCCTTATTTGAGATAGGATGCCCAGAACTGTAATCAGTATTCACTGTGTGGGTGAACCATCTGTTTATATAGTGCCCTTATGATATTTTCTTTCTGAGTATTTGTCCTTTTCCTAATGATTTCCAACATTCTGTTATCTTTTTCCTCCACTGCTGCACATTGAGTGGATGTTTTCAAAGAACTACCCACAGTGATTCCAAGATTTCTTTCTTGAGTTGTGACAGCTAATTTAGACCACATCATTTTATATGTAGAGTTGGGATTATATTTTCCAATGTGCATTCCTTTGCATTTATGAACATTGAATTTCATCTGCTATTTTGATGCCCAGTCGCCCAGTTTTGCGAGATCCCTTTGTAGCACTTTGCAGTCTACTTTGGGCTTAACTATCTTGAGTAGTTTTGCATCGTCTGCAAATTTTGTCACCTCACAGTTTACCCCTTTTTCCGGATCATTTATGAATATGTGGAACAGGACTGGTCCCAGCACAGACCCCTGAGGGACACCACTATTTATCACTCTCCATTCTGAAAACTGGACATTTATTACTACCCTTTGTTTCCTATCTTTTAAGCAGTTACTGATCCAGGAGGAGACCTTCCTTCTTATACCAAGACAGATTAGTTTCTTTAAGAGACTTTGGTGAGGAACCTTGTCAAGGCTTTCTGAAAATCAAAATATACTACATGCACTGGATCACCCTTGTCCACATGATGTTGACCCCGTTAAAGAATGCTAGTAGATTGGTGAGGCATGATTTCCTTTATCCCATGACACCTCCATTTGCTGACTCATAGACTCATAGAATTTAAGGTCAAAAGGGACAATTTGATCATCTAGTCTGACCTCCTGCACAATGCAGTCACAGAAACTCACCCACTCACTTCGCAGAACTTCACCCACAAACAGCCTTTGGTGGGGGACCTTGTCAAGGCTTTCTGAAACACCAAATATACTATATCCACTGGATCATCCTTGTCCACATGCATGTTGAACCCCTCAAGGACTTCTAGTAAATTGCTGAGGCATGATTTTCCTTTTAAAAAGTTATGTTGACTCTTTCCCAACAAATCATGTTTATCTATGAGTCTGATAAAGGTTTATTATAGTTTCAGCCAATTAGCCTGGTATCGAAATTAAGCTTAGTGGCCTATTATTGCCGGGATCACTTCTGGAGCCTTCTTTAAAAATTGGCATCACATTAGCTATGCCCCCATCATGTGGTATAGAAGCTGATTTAATTGATAGATTACCTTCCACAGTTAGTAGTTCTGCAATTTCACATTTGTGTTCCTTCTGTGAAGGGAAAACAAGATGGGGTCTCTGTTTCTGCTGAGAACTGATTTTAGAAATGCTGTAAAAAGCCTGAGATGGAAAATGTCTTTTTAGCAGTTATTTAATCTTAGAATGTTCTGAAGTTATAAAATAGTTAAGAGGCCTAGACGCCAGCAGGGATGGAATGCAGAGAAGGATCTTGTAACTTAGATAAGGAAAGTTGAATATACTCAGCTAGAATAATTCCTAGATAACAGTTTTTTTTAGTATGTATGACCATGGAAACTGTGATGTATAAAGACTTGTTTGTGTGAGGCTATAAAAGCTGTTAGATTTTTATATTAAGAGTCACCCCTTACATCGAAGGGACCACCTTCTTTACGTAAAGAATAAACTTTGACTCTGCTAATCTGTTGTTCGGCTTATTCTGGACTATCCGCTAGGCAACAGACTTGTAAGTAAGGACCTCTGAGTTTGGGTTCTTCCCCACAGGTTAGAGTGGGACCCACAAAGTAGTGTGGGTCATCTGGATTTCTTGAGAATATTAAAAGATTGCAGCCCTCTCAGCCCTCATTCAATTGCTTGTCGGAAAAGAAAAGTCTGGGAAATCCTCTGCAACTTGGAGCTTAGAGACTGGTTTCTCTCCTTCCCCACTGTCCCGGTGATGTGATGTTCTGTGATGTCAATATGCAGCCTTTATCTGGATTGGTACAGGCAATGGCATCAATATATAGAATATTAATTCCGTGGACTCTAACTCTCTAGTACAATGGTTTTCAAACTTTTTTCATTTCCGGATGAATGAAGATGTGAATACCTTCGGAAATGTAAGACATAGTTTGCAAATCCCTAGAGTTCCGTAGACCACAGGTTGAAAACTCATGGTGTAGTACAGCGTAACCCCAGCACCTATTATTCTGCTGTAGTGGGGGGTTGCGGGAAGTGGGTTTCAAAGTGAAATGCATGTGCATTTGTGGAAATCAAACCTCATTTCACACATGACAGTTGTCTATTGCTTTCTCTCCCTCTGACTGTCTCTGTACTGTATTGATAAAATACACGCCACCCTGGAAAGGTATTGTGACAGACATGGAGCTGAGCTGCCATGATTATGAATGTGTATGTTAAACCCAATTCTTGGGCTGTTGATTTTATGGCTATATTGGGTTAAATATCGGGATATGACCAGTATGGCTAGTCTTAGTTCAATAGTAGGCTGCTGGAAAACAAGCAGGAAGGGAAACAAGAGATCAGGAAAAGCCACCTCTCACTAAACACTTCAGGGAGGTTAAGAGACCCCTGTGCTTCACACAGTGAAGACCCCATTTCTGGGCTCCAAGCAAGTTACACAGCTTGTTCTGCCAGTGTTGGGAGTCTGTCCAGAGGTGGGGCAGCTGGTGCTGAGAAGCTCCTCAGACTGACAGATACACAGATATCACTGGGGAAGTCAGAAAAGGCTCAGCCTGCCTGGGTCCTCATCAGCATGGGAGGGCTTCAGAGAGACGTACAGACTGTTGTTTCATAACTCGTTTATTCTCTCATGTGATGCTTTATTCCTACTGTTCAAATTAAACAACACTTTGGTTCAGGAAGGCTGGCTGGTCACTCTTCTCACCACAGGTCACAGACTCCCAAATGGAAGAACTACAGGAGTGGAACCCTGTGAGCCTTGCTGGGCAAGCCCATTTGACTCTCAGTGTGCTGTGCCCCAGGGCCCAGTCTGAGGGCAGGATAATGGTGGGATTCCACCCCAAAAGAGGGAAAGGGATGAGGCTGACATCTGGCATCTGGAGACCAGAGAGAGGGCAGAGATGCAGATAGTCCTGTAACTGTGAAGGGTTTCTACAGGGAAGAACTGCTGGAGCCCTCATCCAGTCAGGAAACAAAACTATTCCATGTGCCTTATCTGACCTGTTACCACAAAGCAACACAGCTCTGAATTCCTGCGTTCACAATCGAGGCAGAGAATAAAAGCTTTGAACCCAGGTGCTGGCGGAGGAAGGCAGATTCCATACAACTCCCTTTCTGGAAATTTCCTTAAGATTGTTCTCGTTGGGGATGTCCCTTCCCCTCTCCTTGAGGAATATAGGGGGGACCCAGCAACAATGGATCCCCAAAGTTATGCACAAATCTCATTGATTTCCCGATCGCTAGGCCCTCCCACCCACAATCTCTGTGCCTCCTCAACTGCTCTAGGACCCTCTCCAGCTCCCTGGGAAAACAACTTCATCAGCAATGTGCTACCGGGGCCTGTCACAGTAGCCATTGGCCACAGGATCTGCTGAAGGGGCTGTTGTACAGGGTGGAGGAGGCTGATTGGAGAGGGGAAGGCTGGTTAGAGTAGCTGGTTGGGCACAAAACCCCAGCCATGAACTAGGATGGAGGTTAAGACAATTCCCTACCCAGAATGCAGTAACAGACTCAGTCAGTGCAAACTTCATTGCCGTGATGAGGAAGAGGCAGATGAAAAGCCTCCATTTTTTCTTGTGGATCCAGGCAGCTGCAGCTGGGCAGCATCATGGCAACTAAGTTTTCGGTGAAGAATGATCAGTTTTCTATGAAAAGCCACCCCAAAAAATGGATGAAAAGGAAACATTTTAGTTTGGGTAAATTTCTTCATTGAGGGAAAATCCTGTTTTCCAGCCCAGCTTTAGCTCAAACCGTGAGACTCCGTCATTCCTGTTACTGGACCACACCCAAGGTGTCAGCATCAGTCCCCCATCGGCCTCCCATACTGAGCAGCTCTGGGACCTCTGCTGGGGGGCTATTCTGACTCTATGGCAGAGGAAGCCCCTGGAATTGGCATGTCTGCATTCACACATCCATCAGTTGAACAAACTAAGAACATACGAACGGCCACATTGGGTGAGACCAAGGCTCCATGGATCCCAGTGTCCTGTCCGCTGATAGTGGCTGGTGCCAGATGCTTCATAGGGAATGAACAGAACAGGGCAAATTAGCAAGTGATCCATCCCCTGTCACCTAGACCCAGCTTCTGGCACTCAGAAATTTGGAAACACCCAGAAAATGGGGCTGCCTCCTTGACCAGCTTGGCTAATAGCCATCGATGGACCTGTCCTCTATGAAATTATGTAATTCTTTTCTGGATCCAGTTATACTTTTGACCTTGACAACATTCCTTGGAAACGTGTTCCACAGGTTGCCTGCCTGTTATGTGAAAAAAAACCTCCTTTTGTTTGTATTAAACCTGCTGCCTATTAATATAGTTGGATGACCCTTGGCACTTGTATTTTGTGAAGGAGTAGATAACACTTTTTTTTCACTTTCTCTATAACATCCATGATTTTATGGAGCTCTGTCATATCATAGAATCATACAAGATAAGAGTTGGAAGGGACCTCAGGAGGTCATCTAGTCCAACCCCCTGCTCAAAGCAGGACTAACCTCAGCTAAATCATCTCAGCCAGGGCTTTGTCAAGCCGCAGTTTAAAAACCTCTAAAGATGGAGATTCCACCACCTCCCTTGGTAACCCATTCCAAGGCTTCACCACCCTCCTAGGGAAAAAGTTTTTCCTGATACCCAACCTAGACCTCCCCCACTGCAACTTGAGACCATTGTTTCTTGTTCTCTCATCTAGAACCATTGAGAACAGCCTAGCTCCATCCTCCCTGGAACCTGTAGGTGTCCAGGGATGATATCCTGCTTTCTGTGCTTCACATCCCCAGGCACAATCCCAGCCCTAGCGAAGACTGAAGAATAATAATCAATTCTGATCTAAACCCAGAACTCAGGACAATTGAGTGAGATTGGTGACTTAATATTTTATTTAAACTATGCATAATTAACATGTGGAAACCCTGGCCACCAGGAGCTGTTGCTTATGAGATTATTAGGATTCAACAAAGGGACTGGACATTTTTATGTGTGAAAGGAACACACACAGCTGTTTGCAAAGGAGCAGAAATGTTAGAAGATTGTTTCTCTCATTAACTTCCTGATCGTGACCATCTGCTCCCCTCCTGTGGATAGGAAAAGGATGGAGGGTCTTGTGGGTAAGGCAGGGCACCAGGATTTAGGCAACTCTCATTTAATTTCGAGCTCTGGCACAGACTCCCTGTGTGACCTTGGATCTAGACCCGCAGAGGAGAGTACAAACCACAGGATCAGCCTTCCAGCTGGACTGGCTGGATTCTTGCTGTCCGACAGCTGTCCACTGCGCTGTGGGTAGCGGGGATAGCAAGGAGCTAGTTACAGGGGTTCGATTCTTTGGCCGGTTCCCCACCAGCCTCAGTGGAGTGTACAGCAGCCTCGCAGCTGAGCTGACACCTGCCCATTTGCAACAGCTTCCCAGAGAACAGCACGCTCTGGTCAACTTCCTGCGGATGGGTGTCCCGCCAGTCTGCATCCTTGAGGCCTGTGGTAACTTGCAGGTACCCCGCGCCTCCCTCTAAGGTCCTTGCAGTGACTTACTCTCACCCTGGAAGACTGTGTGGAATCGTATTTGTTCTACATAACACGGGCTTTCTTAGTGATGGGGTCTGCGTTGGTTGAGGCTCGAGCCAGCTTTCCTGGCTCCTCACCAGCTGGCCTCCTCTGTAGCTCAGTCCCTTGCCCCCAGCCTGAGCAAGGGCAGCCGTCCTTCCCCTGATACTGTCACCATGTTCTGAGAGAAGAGCTCCTGCGGGGTGGCAGGGAGTGAAGGGAGCCAGGCCCTGCCCTGCACTACAAAGACCTGGTATCAGGCCCTTAAAGAAGCTGTAGGCTGGGATTTCCCAGAGCATGAACTATTCCCCAGCCGGGACCATCTTCCTCTCTCCCCGTAGCTTCCTCTGCCTGGCCTCGGTCAGCTCCTACAGTCCCAGGAACATTTAAGGGCTACACCACTGAGCAGGTGTCGAATTTCCCTCAAAGGGAAGAATCCCCGACACACCCCGTCTAATGGCCACTGAATGGTTGGGCTGGGCTATGAGCTGGATGTGCCTCTTTGGCATGGCTGGGGCAGCACAAATGTAGGGGATGGGGAGGGAATCTGTTGTCAGACTCCTGTGTGTGCTACCCTCACTAACAGAGGCAACCCTGCTCTGCCTGGGGGTTAGGACGGTGGGTTGGGATGTGGTTTGTGAATGGCGTCTCTTAAGGCTCCTGCTTTAATCCAGTGTCTAAAACGGCTCAGTCACAGGTGCCTGGGTGAGGGCGCAGAGGAAGGGTGGGCAGCCGTGCCCCTGGAATAGCCCCGCTCACAGCTGGTGCCACTCTCATGGATCACTCAGCAGCCAGAGTGCTCAGTTAGAGCCAGGACTGTGATTGCAAAACAGCTCTGTAGCTTTTCTCATTGCCCCTGGGTGTTTAATCAGAGACGGGACAGTGACAGGTCATGGATAATGGGACAAAACATCCACGTTCCTCCTCTGTACTGACTGTATCCACAGCAATTCTGAGGTGTGAGCTCACACTGATACAGCTCTTTATGTGATAACATCCCACCCATCCCCTGGCTCTACATAAACACAGAGTCTTTGTAAATACTGCTGCCTGCCTCAGTCTATTACCCAAGTGCACTGTCCTTCCTTAGCAGCTGGTGATGGGGATCAGTAGTTCCTGTCCTCTCATGTCCTCTGGAAGTGTCTAGGATGGAATAGGTGGATTGTGTTTTTCATCTCACTTGTCATCAGCGCTGGAGCTGGGTGATGAACTGACCCTTCATTTGATGAACACCTTGATTATCCTCGCACGAATGGATTTGGTTTTCACGCTGTACACGACTGGGTTCATCACGGGTGGGACCAGCAAATAGACGTTGCTCATGACAGACAGAATCAAGGGAGAAAAGTTCTTCACAAATCTGTGTATCACAGACAAGCCAATCTCTGGGGTATAGAAGATCAGGACAACACAAACGTGGGAGACGCAGGTGTTCAAGGCCTTCAAGCGCTCCGCGTGGGACACGATGCTCAGCACTGTTTTGAGGATCATCACATAAGATAGGAGGATGAGCAGGACGTCCAACCCCAGTGAAGCAAGTGTTACAAAGAAGCTGTAAATGCTTAGGGCTCTGACATCCGAACAAGCCATCTTCATGACTTCCTGGTTCAGGCAGTAGGAATGGGAGAGGACATTGGCATGACAGTATCGGTACTGTTTCAGGAGAATGATGCCGGGGAATACAACGCCCACTCCTCTTAGGAGTGACACCAATCCCATTTTGGCTATTCTGGGTGGGGTTAAGATGGAATCATATCTCAGCGGGTTACAGATCGCAACAAAGCGGTCAAAGGCCATTGACAAGAGCACGGAGGATTCAGTAAACGTAAGGGAGTGGATGAAGAACAGCTGGGCAAAACAGGCATCGAAGCTGATTTCCCTAGAATTAAACCAGAATATACTGAGTACGGTTGGTAGGGTGGATATCGATAAGCCAAGGTCTGTGACGGCCAACATGGAAAGGAAAATATACATGGGCTCATGGAGGGTCGGATCCGTTTTTATAATGAACAGAATGACTGAATTTCCTAATATGGAAATAATATACATTAAGCAGAAGGGGATAGAAATCCAGACATGGAATTTTTCCTGCCCAGGTATTCCGGTGAGAAGGATGACGGCAGGTTGGAATTTGGTGTCATTGACAGCTGACATGCTGCACTTGGCAGGCCTGAGGATATTTGAACTTTACTTCCTGAAAGGCAAAGTAACAGGAGACTAGATGATATTGAACGAGACATCATTCTGCTCTCAGTGTAAATCTAGAGACTTCTAGGAGCTTAAAGAAGACCTGCAAAAACATAGCCTTCGATTTACACTTTAGGCTTATATTTTCTATTCATTCGCACTGAAACATATGACCTTGGTAAATGTCAGTAGAGGTGACACTGGGCTACTTAGACCATAGTTCTGACTCAGTAAGGAAAATAGGCATTAAAAGACTGCATCAGGCTTATAGTCGATCTAGCCCAGAATCCAGTGCCCAATGCCACATGCTTCAGAGGAAGGTAGAAGAAGCCCTGCAGTAGAAAGCTCACAGGGAAAGTTCCCACTTACTTAGACATTTCTTATGGTTTAATTCAGGAAGTTTAATAGCAATCCAAAACCCTTTTTAAAGAAAATCCCTGCTACTGTAATTGGATTTTCTGGTTCCCCATATAAACATCTATTCCCTCTTTGAATCCTACCTCAGACTTGACCCCATTGATATCTTGTGGCTATGAGCTCCTTTGTTTGCTTCAGCACTGTGTGATTTTGCAGTTCTTACCTTCCCACAAACACCCTCTCTGGCCCTCCACCTCTGAGTGGGGCCCATTGTATCGTGTTTATACACAAGGGACACTCATAGTGAAAATGATCATTATATTTTTCTGTCTTACATTTATGTTATTAAGAAATGTGTTTCATTGACTTATATATTTTAGTTATTTTCTCTACTCCTGAAAACCCATATTACACAACTGCCTTTTTGCAGGACATGGGAGAGTATCTTAGGACCAGGTTCTGAGTTCAGGAACACTGAATGGAACAGCGTCACATCAAATTTACATTTGTAAACTCGAGCAACACTGGGCTGTATTAACTTTCATTTAAGAAATTCTCCCCCAAGAATCCCTGAAGGAGAAGCTGAATGCTCTGCCTGGCCAGTATTGACTGAAAAGCCTTCTCTTTAGCCTCACAGGACCCCCATACTCTCCCAGTAAAAGGGTTCTGCAGATATCTGTCAAGTTACAAGCTAACACAGACAGTTACTTCAGTGAGGTGGAGGGGGACTGATGTCCCAAAGAGTGACTAGTGCAAACACTAGGTTTGTACTAATATCCACTTGAGTTGCAAGTTACTTCATCCACGCTCGTGTAACAGGTGATGGGTGTAAATTACGTACAGCCACTATTATAATCTGTTCTCCTTCACCTCATGTCTATGCTTCACTGAAACACAGACAGCAGTTCTGCTGTCTCATGACTTTTTGGAAAGTGTGGCACAAGTGCTGCAGAGTTATTGTGTGCACGATTCTGAATGTAAGTGCTAGAAACAGCCTCTGGTCAGTTAGCAGGAGACAGTGTCATTCAACTGCTCACTGAATAAAGAGTTAATAGCAAAAAAACATTGCAAAGAGTATTTGGAATACCTCTGAAATACTTTCTACAGCTAAAGTCATTAATTAGTAAAGATACCCCTGCTACTTCCTGTACAGATTCCAACACGACTGTGGCTGGCTTTCCATAGATATACATAGAATGAAAGTTTGGTTTGTAATAAATGTATGACAATGAAAAGTTTAGGCATAACATTTATACATCTATTCTTTACAACACACATGTAAACCCATTCTTTTCCCTCTGATCTTTCAGAAATGATTTCTCAAGTTATAGGGGGACCAAAAATGTACTGTGTGTCATTTGGATTTTTTTCGAAGTTGAAGAGATTGCAGCCTATTTGCCCTCATTCAATCGCTTCTCAGGAAACAAAACTCTGGGGAATCCTTTGCAGCTATTCACTCCTCTATACTTGGGTATGTAGCTGACAGGTTCTCCTCAGGTTCTGTGATGTCAATCTGCAGCCTTTATCCCGAGTGGTACAGGAACTGGGACCAGCATATACAGTCTTCATTCCCTGGGCTTTCACTTTATAGTATAGTGGCTTTCAACTCTTTTCACTTCCAGATCACTACCAAATTTCAAATGAAGGTGTGAATACCTTTGGAAATATAACAGATAATCTGCAATCCTCTTGGAATGAGTGGACCACAGGTTGAAACCACAGGTCTAGTACAGAGTAACTCCAGCACCTGTTACAGTGCTACCATGGAGGTTTGTGGGAAGTCGATTTCAAAGAGGAATGCAAAAGTATTCAAGCCCAGTTGGCCCACAGCGTGCTGAAACCCAGGGCCCAGTCTGAGGGTGGGAGATTGGTGTGATTCCACTCCAGGAGAGGGAAAGGGATGAGGCTGACACCAGAGAGGGGGCAGAGATTCAGGTAGCCCTGAAACTGTGCGGGGTCTTACAGGGCAGAACATCTGGAGCCCTCATATTGTTAGGAAACTGAGCAATTCCATTTGCTTTATATGACCTCTAACTACAGAGGAACAAAGATCTCAATTCCTGCGTTCACTATCTAACCAGAGAAGGAAATGTTTGAAAATAGATTTGCTGATGATATTTTCATGAGCAAATAAACCTGAGGTGCTTTCGGAACTACCTACTAATATTCTATGGGCCCTTCTCTGGCCTAGAGCATAGGGCACCTCTGGAAATGTGACCTGTTCAGAAATCCTCACTCCGGGCATCAGGGTTTTCACACTTCAAATTCCTTTGGAATTTGGGTTTTCTGTGTACCTGGAATGATCCCCTATAAACAGGGCAAAGGGGGAGGAATCCCCAGCTAACTAGTGCTGCCTGCTCTCCAGTCCCTGTTACTGCGTCACACCCACAGCCCAGCAGAGTCAGCTGTCGCTGTACAGAACATCTGCACATGTCAACAGCTGGCAGCCTTTACCCTTCCCTTGTCATTTGAAAGATTTAAAGACGCAGATACCTGCCAACGTACCCAATGTTTGTGAGAAGGGGAGCAGCTGCCAACAGAGATCTGCACCCTAACGGAAAAGGAATCAGCGAAGAGCTTGCACGGGCAGCAGGCAGTGTCTGCTCAGACAGGCTGCAACTGTCCTTATGAAGCATGTTTGCCCACATCCTTGAGGGCCACTTGGCCACCTGGGACCCTCAGCTGATTGGTTCATAGTGTGCCATCTTTAATCCCATCACGGCCAATGGCAAACTGCAGGAAGCCCAATCACAGGGGATATGCAGTGATGTCATCAACCTGGACAGCAGCTTAAACCCCACTGCAGGCTCTATTCCTGCAATCCAGGCTGTCAGTGCTGTGCGTATGGATCAGAGGAGTCACAGTGCTCCCCCGAGGACGGCTGAGTGGGACCAATGATGTTGTTACAGCTGTAATCTTACTGCAGTGCAAGTAAAACACACTAGTAATAGTTATGTAGGGTTAGAGTTCTCCCCGGCTGCCCCCTTTCCTACATTTCAAACCCAGGGTGCAAGCTGGGAAGGAAGATTCCACACAGCTCCTATCTGGAAATATTCCTCAGATTGTTCCAGTAGGGAATGTTCCCTCCCTTCTCCCTAAGGAATACAGGGGGACCCATGCATCCATTTTACTGTGGATCAAAATTTGGAGGTGTAAAATCATCTGTTTTCCAGACAAGCTCTTGCTCAAAACCTGAACCTTTCTCACTAGTGTTACCGGACCACACATCTCTGGTCAAGCAGAGCTGGGTGTGGTAACGGTGGAGCACTTCTCTTCTCACTTGATAGAGAAACAGCCAGCCGAAACTTGAACAGTGTTGCAACTCCTTTCGCCCACTGGCAACCCCAATCACTCATGGGGTCGCAAATCCTCCCACTCAAACTTGGCCTACTGGCTTTCCTTGTCTTCAATGATACAACCAATGCTGTGATTCCTGAGAACAGAAAACAGGTACAATGAGCACAGAAGGAACGCCAGCCAAAGATGGGCTAATTTCAGACAAGGGACTCCAGTCAAGATGAAGCTGGAAGGACTGAAGCTACTGTTGATGGAAGATGACGTGTGGGGTGTGATGCTATTGTCCAGCTGCCTTTACAGAAGCCTGCAATGAAAACAATTCTAGTTATCAGTATCACACTGAGAGTTATCAGAATCAGTCCGTCACTGTCTCTAGGGGGTATACAGTGTGCAAATATTTCCCAGTACATTGCATCAGTATTGGCAGCTGCAGTCCCTCATATTGGAATGTCAGGTTTTAGGTCTATAGCCTGCATGAGCTCATTGCGGGATAGAGGACACAATCTTTTTTTCCCTTCAATACTGCCAAGAAAACTATTGGCATTATTACAGGTAGGAAATCTGACACACCGAAGACTCAAGGCTACCATTTTCCATTGGCCAGTGATCTGCAGGATTTCAGACTTTTTGCATCCACATTCTGTTGTATTAAGGCCATAAAGATCTGTCACAATCATCTATACTGAGCTTGTGCAAGACCCAGGCCAGAGAGTTTTACTCAGGGAATTCTGGGGCTGAGCCCAGTGCCTTGTGCCTCAACTAGAGCAGATCTTTTAAATTTGGTCTGAGGAATCACCAGCCCCATTCAAAAATTATGGGTCACACGTGTTAAAAATGATGGGATGGGTTTAAATAGCCAGATTTTAAAATATACTATTTGGGGTTCTTTTTCATTTGCCTCTGGTTTCTGAGCCAGCTGCATCATGTTTTCTCGCTTTAGTGCAACTTATTTTTAAATAAAAACTTTTTGAATAAATTTGAAAGCTGAAATTCCCATGCAGCTTCTGGATCCCATCAGTTGGGTCTTAAAAAAAAATAGGAAATAGTGCGAGACTCCCAGTCAAATCACAAGAGTTGGTGCTGCTGGCCGCATCTCAGGCTGAGCGCTGAAAAGAAAAGTATTGAAGATTAGTTATTGGTCACCGAGGCCATCAGGGGCAGAGACACTGTTGCCATGTCCTGTGGGACACAGAGCCTCCTGTTGTCAGGACTGGCTGGAAGATTCCCTGCATTCCTGAGACACAACTCATAGCTCCAGGTATGACACATACACAATCCAAGCAGACATAGGCATGAATCAACCCCAGCTCCAAACGCCTTCTGCTAGCTCTATATTGAACCCAAGCAACCCCCCCCCATTGAGTTAGTCCTAAACTTTGTGATATTGGAAACTTGGATCCAGGGTCTCAGGTGTGTCTCCGTCACTAGAACAGCTCTCCTTATTCCTGGAGCATGTGGGGGATCAGGGTCAGACACAGGGACTGCCCAGCAACACACTCCAGATCCTTTTCTCTCTTACAGCACGTCCTGATTCCCCCTTTGAATGCAGAGCTGTGGGAGGGGCCCAGAACCCCTTGAAAAAGAACATTGCGCTAATGACTGTCTTCATCACCAAGGGGTGTTGGAAAGACGTCAGGTTCTCCAGCTAATGGCCCAAATTAGCCTTAGAGCTCACACAGAGCTGACATCTACCAAAGGCACTTCGATATGTCCTCAATTATTGTAGCATGCGAGCTCCTCACAACCTTTAACTAATTCACAAGACAAAATGCCTATGCAGTCAGGAAGCTCTATTTACACCACTGTACTAATTCAAAAATACACAGAGCCCACGGCCAGATGTTAGCATTGTGAGCCTCTGGTCTGACAGCCTGTATAGCACCGGCCAGAGAACATCCCCAAAGTAATGCCTAGAGCAGAGCTTTTAGAAAATCAGCCAGCCTTGATTTAAAAATTGTCAGGGATGGAGAATCCATCATGACCCTGGGTAAAAGTTGTTCCCACTACTCTCCCTGTACAAAATGTATGCTTTATTTCCAGCTTCCTGGCATTAGATTGTGTTATAACTTTATGTGCTGGATTGAAGGGTCATTGTTAAACATTTTTTCCTCATGCAGGTGCTTACAAACAGTGATTAAATCTCTTTGTTCAGCTACATAGGTCGAGCACCTTGAGTCTCCTTCTAGAAGACATGTTTTCTAATCCTTTGATCATTGCTGTGGCCCTTCTCTAGCCCCTCTCTAGTTTATCAACATCCTTCTTAAATTGTAGACACAAGAACTGGACACATTATTCCAGCAATCCTCACCCCAGTGCTAAATACAGAGGTAAAATAACCTCTCTACTCATAGCTGAAGATTCCCCTGCTTACACATCCCATATCGCATTAGCTTTTTTGCCTCCAGCATCGCATTGGGGGCCCATGTTCAGCTGATTTTTCACATTGACCCCCAAATCTTTTCAGAGGAACTGTTTCCAAGGATAGAGCCTGCAGCCTGCATTCCTTGATCTTAGGTGTATACCTTTACAGTTACCTGTGCTAAAATGCATATTAGGGAGGCACAGAAGGACAGAGTGAGTTGTCCAAGGTCACAGAAGAAGGTTGTGGAAGAGCATGGAAAAGAAGCCAGTTCTTCAGCGTGCGAGGTGAGCACTTTAACCACTGACCCATCCTTCCTCTCTGGCGGCTAGTGGCTGGGGAGGGGACCACTGGCAGCTCAGCATGGTACATTACCAACCATTCTCCTAGTAAGACAACTCTCCATTGCCCTGTCCACCCCAGGAGCCCTTCTCTGCACTTGGGCTAGTCCGAGTTCATGTTTCTTGAAAATCAGTCACTAATAATTCACTCAGTTTTCCAAAAGGAGGTCTCGCCAGTGCCTTGTATAATGCTGTTAATGCTTTCCTGTCTCATCTGACACATTCTAGGAGCTCGTTTGCCTTGTTCACAGCCACATCACATTGGTGACTCACAGTCATCCTGGCACTGACTAATACACTCAGCTTTTTCTCCTCTTCTGTCCTTTCGAACTAACCATGGCTATATAAAAAGAGGTGTAGGGAATAGAAGTAGGGAGGTGATTTTACTTCTGTAGATGGCATTCGTGAGACCAGTGCTGGAATTCTGCATTCGGGTCTGATGCGCACAATTTTAAAATATGGAAATATTGAAGAGGGTGTAGAAAGAGCAACAAAAATTATTGAAGAGATGAAAAAAATGTCTTACAGTGAGAGTCTTCAAGAGCTGAACCTGTTTATCTTCTCCAAAGGAAGACTGAGCACTGACTTGATTACAGTGAGCAAGCACCTCCACAGGGACAAAATACAAGACTGTAAAGGGCTCTTTAACTTAGAAGGGAAAGGTATAACACTAACCAGTGGCTGCAAAACTGAAACTAGAAAACGTATATTTGGAAATTAGTCTCACATTTTTAACAGTGAGGTTGATTAACCAGTGGATCAAACTCCGAAGGGAGATTGTGAATTTTCCTCATATATCTCCAAATGACGTCTGGATGCCTTCCTGGAAAATAAGCTTTATAGATGAACAAGTTAAGTTTAATCCAACACAAGTCATTGGGCTAATACGGGGGTAAATGGGAGAAATTCCATAGGCTCTGAAATAGAGGAGGTCAGACTAGATGATCCAATGGTCCCTTCTGGCATTAAATACCATGAATCTATGAGTCATTGTCTTGAGGGGATCAATATCTAGAATGTAATTTCAGAAAGTTGCTGCTCTGAATGCTTAAATGCACTCCACAGGAAGATAGGCTGGCCAAGAACAATCTGGGTTGTCACGGTAAAAGCAGAACATATGGTTTCGTTACCATCTAAACCAGTTATTTTCTTGTCTTGTGGTGGAATCTCACAATTGACCCACTCTTAGAGCTGGGTACAACAACTCGTCTATGCCAAGTGGTTATCACGATGGAGGTCCAACTGGACACCTGAATCTCTTCCCTTCGGGTGCTTGTGACCAGAGCTATACAGTCACCACCAGCCTCCTTTAAACATGTAGGTTTATTAGCAGACAGCACAAAGCATTAGAGAAAATGGTTATAAAATAACAAGCATCTGTCACATGTCTGCACTCATCTACCTCACACATCACTACAGGTAACTTAGACAGGATTTGCTCTGGCAATACAGGAACAGAACCAGCCCGTGGGAAGACAATGAGTTCTTGGGAGTCCAACTGTTTTCCCTGTGTCTCTGAGAGAGCACCTTCCCATTTGTTTGCCCCTTTCTTGAGCAAGCAGCCTTTTTTCAAAACCTCCCTGTGTGAGCCTGACAAGTCACCATCGTGCTCAGTTCTGTCTGTGTGACAGGCCCAAGGCATGAAGCTAACCTTTGCGCTGAGACTGCTTCCTCCCAGCCAGGCCATCTAAGATGACTCCCCCATGGCCATTGCTCCTTTTTTGGCAGTTAGACCCATTCAGCCACACTGGCATGAGAAGACCAGTCTGGTTCCTGGCCTGAAACCCTTGGCTTCCCCGTGACACTCCAACCCTCCCCTCAGAAATACATCACCAAAACATCACTGTGGGGAGCAGATCAACAGTCACCCTGAGCACCCCCGCACCTGCTCAGACACCCAGGGACTAGAGTCACTGGGAATCTCAGAGGCCAGCTGTCACAGGAAGCTGTGGTAAGGCTGTGGCTTCTGGGAGCCAAATGTCAGGGGCGTTGCTCTTTGGACCCCTGGCAGACCTGATCTTAGGGTTTCTCCTGGCCCCCTCTGAACACCTTCAGTGTATATATCCACACACCACATCTATGAGGCGAGGCAGGCCAAGGCTATTATTCACTTGTGAAGAGGCTCAGAGACAGTCTGTGGCTTGTCCATGTTGATACTGGGCAAGAGAATGAAACTGAGCTCTCCTGACATGCAGAGCAGAGTCCAAACGAGAAGACCAGCCTCCCAGCTTCACTGGCTGGATTCTCTCTAACCCAGAGCTGCCCCCTATGCTGTGGAGAGAGGGAATAGCAAGGAGGCAGTTACAAGGGTTGGATTCTCTGGACTGCTCCCCACAATCCCTCTGTAAAATACATCCCTTGCTCTAGGTAGCATTTGCGCCCATTTTGCACAGGTTTATAGAGCAACACGAGGGCTGTTGCTATGGAAGATTCAGGCCCATCATATAATATGATTCTGCGTCGCAGCTAAATGGGAAAAAGAATACAAGGATATCCACAGAGGTTAACGCTGGAGGCTATTGATTGCCATAGACAGAGCCCAGCTCCTGTGTGCCTCACACTATTCAACTGCACTGACTTGTGAGTGTAGTTAAACAGCTGCCACAGGCATCCCACCCAGCGATATAGAGAGACAGTGTGACCTATTGGATAGAACAGTGGACAAGTCCATTGGTTCTAATCCCAGCTCTGACACGGGCCTGTGGGGTAATGATAGCAAATATACGTCACTTTCCTGTGAGTTGATTTCCCTATTATCTATCTCTTTCCTAATCATTCCCGACATTCTTCTAGATTTTTTGCCTCTTGCTGAACACTGAGCAGGTGCTTTCAGAGAACTTTGTACAATGGCTCCAAGATATCTTGCCATTTTAGATGCAGAATTAGGATTATGTTTTCCAATGTGCATTACTTTGCATTTATCAACATTCAATTTCATTTGCCATTTTGTTGCACAGACACCCAGTTTTGTGAGATCCCTTTGTAACTCTTCGCAGTCTACTTTGAACTTAACTATCTTGAGTAATTTTGTGTCATTTTTTGAATCAGCCTTTTTCCAGATCAGTTATGAATATGTTGAACTATACTGGTCCCAATAAAGACTGCAGGGGGACACCACTATTTACCTATGTCCATTCTCAACACTGACTGTTTATTCCTACCCCTTGGTTGCTAACTTTTAACTAGTTACTGGATCACGAGAGGACCTTCCCTCTTATCCCATGACATTTCACTTTGCTTAAGAGCCTTTGGTGAGGGACCTTGTCAAAGGCTTTTTGAAAATCTAAGTACACTGTATCCACTGGATCACCTTTGTCCACATGCTTGTTGACAAAGAATTCCGATAGATTACTGAGGCATGATTACTTTTTACAAAAGACATGTTAACTCTTGCCACGAATTTATGTTCATCTATGAGTGTAAAAATTCTGTTCTTTACTCTAGTTTCAACCTATTTGTCTGGTAATGAAGTTAGGTTTACCGATCTGTAATGGAGACTTTTTAAAAAACTGGCATCACATTAGCTAACTCCCACTCATCTGGTACAGAAGCTGATTTAAATGATAAGTTCCATACCAGAGTTAGTAGTTCTGCAATTTCAAGTCTGAGTTCCTTCAGAAATCTTGGCTGAATCCCATCCATTCCTGGTGACTTATTACTGTTCAATTTATCAATCTCCTGATAACATGTGCTACATAAAAGCTAGGTTTTATTATTAAGCCCTGTCTGAGGAATCCCTGTATAGCCAACTACTGTGTCCCATCCCACAGCAGGGGTATGGCTTTGGTGCTGCTAAATGCCAGATCCAAGGGCCTATTTAGCCTGTAGGTGCTCAGGAATCATGTCCTGCTTTCTATGCTTCACATCCCGAAGGAGACTCCCGGTCCTAGCAAAGACTGAAAAATAATAATAAATTCTGCTTTAAACCCAGATCCAGGATAACTGAGTGAGTTTGATCGCTTAATATTTTATTTAAGCTATGCATAATTAACATGTGGAAATCCCGGCCATCAGGTGCTGTTGCTTAGGCGATTAGGAGGGTTCAACAAAGGGACTGGACATTTTTACATGTGACAGGAACACACACAGCTGTGTGCAAAGGAGCAGAAAAGTTAAAAGAGTTTTTATCTCTTTAAGTTCCTGATCATGACCTTCTGCTTCTGTCCTGTGGCTGAGAAAAGGAAGGACGGTCTTGTGGGTAAGGCAGGGCACCAGGATTTAGGCAACTAACATTTAATTCTGAGCTCTGGCACAGACTCCCTGTATGACCTTGGATCTTGATGTGCAGAGCACAGCCCAAACCACAGGATCATCCTGCCAACTGGACCGGCTGGATTCCTGCTGTCCCAGAGCTGCCCCCTGCACTGTGTGGAGCAGGGATAGCAAGAACCCAGTTACAGGGGTTTGATTTTCTGACTTGTTCCTTACCAGCCTCAGTGGAGTTTAGAGAAGCCTCGGGGTGAGCTGAACTCTGCCGATTGACAACAGCTTCACAGAATACAGGAGGCTCTGTCCAAGTACCCACAGACGGGTACCACCCCAGGCTGCCCCATGTGGCCTGAGGTACCCTGCAGGCACCCTGCCCCTCCCTCTAAGGTCCTTGCAATGACTTACTCTCACCCTGTGTGACTAAAAACAAGATCCCCCTGTGTGGGGTCATATTTGTTCTCCAAAACACAGGCTCTCTTAGCCTGCGCCTCATCCTCCTCCATTGCCCAGGAACCCCCCGCTCTCCTTGCTGGGGTCTGCGTTGGTTCAGGCTCACCGCAGCTTTCCTGGCACCTCGCCAGCTGGCCCCCTCAGGAGCGCAGTCCCTCTTTGTCCTCAGTGAGCTCCTAAAGTCCCAGGAACATTAAACATCTACACTGTGGAACAGAGGTTGACTCTCCCTCAAAGGGGAGAATCCCCGACACACCCCCTCTAATGGCCACTGAATGGCTGGGCTGGGCTAGGAGCTGGTTGTGCCTCATTTGGGTAACTGAGGCCCATTTCCAGCCCTTTTCATGGCTGGGGCAGCAAAAATGTAGGGGTTGAGGAGGGAATCTGAGCCTGAGTCCCTTTTCAGACTCCTGTGATGCAGTTCTTCTCTGCCGGGGGCAGGAGGTGGGTTGGGGGGTGCTTTGTGCAGAGACATACATAGGGTAGGAGGGTGGCCTGAATGGCTTCTCTTAAGGCTCCTGCTTTAATCCAATGTCTGAAATGACAAAGTCACAAGTGCCTGGGTGAGGGTGCAGGGAAAGGGTGGGCGACCGTGCCCCTGGTATACCCCACTCACAGATCTCATGGATCACACAGCAACCAGAGTGCTCAGGAAGGGCCAGGATAGCAACTGCAAAACATCTCTAAAGCTTTTCTGATGGCTCCTGGGTGTTTAACCAGAGACGGGACAGTGAGAGATCAATTACAATGGGACAAAACATCCAGTTTCCTTCTCTGTATTGTACTGACTGTATTCACAGAAATTCTGAGGTCTGAGCTGACACTGATACAGCTCTTTATGTGATAGCATCCCACCCATGTCCTGCCTCTACATAAACACAAAGTCTTTCTGAATACAGCTGCCCGCCTTGGTCCCATTCCCGCAGTGTGCTGTCCTTCCTTAGCAGCTGGCGACTAGGATCAGTAACTCATGTCCTCTCATGTCCTCTGGAAGTGTTTAGGATGGAATAGGTGGCTTGTGTTTTTCATCTCACTTGTCATCAACGCTGGAGCCGGGTGATGACTTGACCCTTCACTTGACGAACACCCTGATTATCCTCGCACGAATGGATTTGGTTTTTACGCTGTATACAATTGGGTTCATCAGGGGTGGGACCAGTAAATAGACGTTGCCCATGAGACTCTGAAACAAGGGAGAAGACCTCTTCACGAATCTGTGTATCACAGATAAGCCAATCTCTGGGCTGTAGAAGATCAGGACAACACAGACATGGGAAACGCAGGTGTTCAGGGCCTTGAGGCGCTCTGCATGGGACGCGATGTTCAGCACTGCTTTGAGGATCATCACATAAGATAGGAGGATGAGCAGGACGTCCAACCCCAGTGAAGCAAGTGTTCCAAAGAAGCTGTAGATGCTGTGGGCTCTGATATCAGAACAAGCCATCGTTATGACTTCTTGATTCAGGCAGTAGGAATGGGAGAGGATGTTCTCATGACAGTATCGGTACTGTTTCAGGAGAATAGGGAGTGGGAATATTAGGACCACTCCTCTTAGCAGAGACACCAGTCCCATCTTGGCTATTCTGGGTGGGGTTACTATGGAATCATATCTCAGTGGGTTACAGATCGCAACAAAGCGGTCAAAGGCCATTGACAAGAGCACAGAGGATTCAGTTAACGTAAGCAAGTGGATAAAGAACAGCTGAGCAAAACAGGCATTGAAGCTGATTTCCCTAGAATTAAACCAGAATATACTGAGTACGGTTGGTAGGGTGGATATTGATAAGCCAAGGTCTGTGATGGCCAACATGGAAAGGAAAATGTACATGGGCTCATGTAGAGTCGGATCTGTTTTTATAATGAATAGAATGACTGAATTTCCTACTATGGAAATAACGTACATTAAGCAGAAGGGGATAGAAATCCAGACATGGAATTTTTCCTGCCCAGGTATTCCAGTGAGAAGGATGACTGCAGGTTGGAATTTGGTGTCATTGACAGCTGACATGATGCACTTGGCAGGTCCAAGTAATTTTGAACCATTTACTTCCTGAAAGGGAAAGTAACAGGAGACATCATTCTTCTCTCAGTGCAAGTCTAGAGACTTCTTGGAGCTCAAGAAACATCACCAAAAACATAGCCTGGGACTCACACGAATGATTATTTGTTCTATTCATTCCCATTGAATCACCTGCTATTGATAAACGTGGGAAGAGAGGACACTGGGCTAGCTAGACCTTTGGTCTGACCCAGCATGGAAGATAGGCATTACCAGACTGCATCAGACCTATAGTCAATCTAGCCCAGTATCCAGTGCCCAGTACCAGAACATTTAGAGGAAAGTAGAAGTAGATAGTAGACAGCTGTGAGATAACCTACTCCCAGGGAAAGTGTCCTCCTGACTTAGACATGTGTTATGGTGTAAATCAGGAAGTTTAATAGCACTCCAACAGAAAAACAGCACTACTATAATTGAATTTTCTTTTTCCCCATTTAAACATTCATTCCCTCTTTGAATCCGACTACAGACTTGACCCCATTGATATCTTGTGGCTATGAGTTCCTTAGTCTCCTTCTGAACTGTGTGATTTTGTAATTTTGTCTTTCCCACAAACACCCTCTCTGGCCCTCCACTTCTGAGTGTGGCCCATTGTGTCATGTTTATACACAAAGGCCGCGCATAGTGAAAATTATCATTATGTTTTTCTGTCTTGCATTTACGTTATTTAGAAATGTGTTTCATTGACTCATATATATTTTTTTATTTTCTCCACTCCCAAGAACCCAAATTATGCAACTGCTTCTCTGCAGGACATGGGATAATTTCTTAGGACCAGGTTCTGAGTTCAGGAACATTGAATGGAACAGCCTCACATCAGATTTACATGTGTAAATTCGATCAGAACTGGGTTCTATTAACTTTAATTTAAGAAACATTCCCCCAAGAATCCCTGAAGGAGAAGCTGAATGGACTGCCTGGCCAGTCTTGATTAGATCCAGAGACGTCGATCATCCTACAGGCTTCTCTTTAGCCTCGCAGGACCCCAATACTCTCCCCATGAAAGGGATCTGGAGATATTTGGCTAGTTACAAGCTAACACAGACAGTTAGCTTACAGGTAACACACTTTCAGGTTACTTCAGCTGGGTGGAGAGGGATTGATGTCCCAAATAGTGAATAGTGCAAACACTAGTTTTGCACTAATATCCAGTTGAGTTGCCAGTTACTTCAGCCACGCTCGTGTAACAGGTGATGGGTGTAATTTACGTACAGCCACTATTATAATCTGTTTTCCTTCACCTCATGTCTATGCCTCACTGAAACACAGCCAGCAGTTCTGTTGTCTCATGACTTCATTCCCTGGGCTCTCACTCACCAGTACAATGACTCTCAACTGTTTTCATATCCAGACCCCCACCAAATTTCAAATGAAGATGTGAATACTTTTGCAAATCTGACAGATAATCTGCAAACATCTTGAAATGTGTGGACCATAGGTTGAAAACACTGGTCAAGTACACAGTAACGCCAGCACCTGTTACAGTGCTACCATGGAGGTTTGTGGGAACTCAGTTTCAAAGTGAAATGCATGAGTATTGTAGCCCAGTTGACCCATAGTGTGCTGCAGCCCACAGTCCAGTCTGAGGATGGGAGAATCATGGTATATCACCCCAGGAGAGGGAAAGGGACGAGGCTGACATCTGGCATTCGAAGACCAGAGAATGGGGAGAGATGCAGGTAGCCCTGAAACTGTGAGGGTCTTACAGGATAGAACTGCTGCAGCCCTCATCCAGTCAGGATACAGAACAATTCCATTCCCTTATATGACCTGTTACCACTGAGGAACACAGCTCTCAATTCCTACGTTCACGAGCAAGCCAGAGAAAAAAGTGTTTGAAAATGGATTTCCCGATTATATTTCCAGGAGCAAATACACCTGATTTGATTTGGGAACTACCCACTGATATTCCATTGGCTCTTCTCAGTCTCAGAGCACACGGCACCTCTGGAAATGGGACCCATTGAGAAATCCTAACTCAGGGCATCAGGGTTTTCACATTCTGAGCTCGCATTGAATCTGTGGTTTCTGTGTACCTGGAATGATCCCCCATGGACCACGGGCACGTGGTGTGGAGGGTACCCCAGCTACCTAGTGCTGCCTGCTCTCCAGCCCGTCACTGAGTCACACCCATAGCCCAGCAGAATCAGCTGCCGCTGCACAGAACATCTGCCCATCTCAACATCTGGCAGCCTTTACCCTTCCCTTAGCGTTTGAAAGATTTAAAGACAGAGAAACCTGCCAACGTACCCAATGCCTGTGAGAAGGGGAGCAGCTGCCAACAGAGATCTGCACCCTAACGGAGGAGGAGTCAGCGCAGAGCTTGCACAGGCAGCAGGCAGTGTCTGCTCAGACAGCCTGCAACTGTCCTTATGAAGCATGTTTGCCCATTTCCTTGGGGGGCCACTTGGCCACCTGGGACCTTCAGCTGATTGGTTCAATGTGTGCCAGCTTTAACCCCGTCATGTCCAATGGCAAACTGCAGGAAGCCAATCACAGGGGATGCTCTGTGATGCCACCAAACTGGCCATAAGAACAAGCTCTGCTGCAGGCTCTATTCCTGCAATCCAGGCTGTTAGCGCTGTGTGTATGGCTCAGAAGAGTCACAGGGCTCCTTTGAGGGTGGTACTTGAGGGAGGCCGAGTGGTACTGATGGTGTTCTAGAGATGTAATCTTGAAGCAGTGCAGTAAAACACACTAGTAATAGTTATGTAGGGTCAGATTTCTCCCTGGCAGCCCCCTTTCCTGCATTACTAACCCGGAGTGCAGGCTGTGCAGGAAAGATTCCACACAGCTCCTACCTGGAAATTTCCCTCAGATTGTTCCAGTAGAGCAGGTCCATTTCCTTTTCCCTGAGGAATAAAGATGGGACCATGCATCCATTTTACTGTTGGTCAAAATTTTTCGTGGGATCAAATCCTGTTTTCCAGACCAGCTCTTGCTAAAACCATGAGTCTCTCTCACTCGTGTTGCCGGACCACACATCTCTGGTCACCGAGAGCTGGGTGTGGTAACGGTGGAGCACTTCCCTGCTGGCCTGATGGAGGAGCAGCCAGCCCAAACTTGAATGGTGTTGCAACCCTTAGAGGGCACACAGAGCTGACATCTATCAAAGGCACTTCGCTATAGTCCCAATTATTGTAGCATGCAAGCTCCTCAGAACCTTTAACCTGTGTACAACACAACACCCTGTGCTATTTACACCACTGTACAAATTCACAAATGCACAGAGCCACGGCCAGATGGCAGCATTGTGAGGCTGTGGTCTGACAGCCTGTAGAGCGGCAGAGCTTTTAGAAAATCAGCCAGGCTTGATTTAAAAATTGTCAGTGATGGAGAATCCACCTCGACACTTGGTAAAAGTTGTTCCCACTATTCTCACTGTTCAAAATTTGTGCTTTATTTCAGGCTTCCAGCCATTAGCTCGTGTTATAAATTTCCGTGCTAGATTGAAGGGCCATTGTTAAACATTTGTTCCTCATGCAGGTGTTTACAGTCTGTGATCATGTCTCCTTTTTCAGCTACGTAGATCAAGCACCTTGAGTCTCCCTCTAGAAAGTATGTTTTCTTATCCTTTGATCATTGTTCTGGCACTTCTCTAACTCCACTTTACTTTATCAACATCCTTCTTGAATTGTGGACACGAGAACTGGACACAATATTCCAGCAAAATACACAAGTAAAATAACCTCTCTACTCATAGCAGAAGATTCCCTTGCCTATACATCTCGCATTGTATTAGCTTTTTTGGCTACAGCATCTCATTGGGGGCCCATGTTCAGTTGATTTTCCACCACGACTCCCAAATCTTTTCTGAGGAACTGCTTCCCCGGATAGAGCCCCTAGCCTGCATTCCTTGATCCTAGATGTATACCTTTACGGTTAGCTGTACTAAAATGCATATTAGGGAGGCACAGAGGGACAGAGTGAGTTGTCCAAGGTCACAGAAGAACGCTGAGGAAGAGCATGAAAATTAAGTCAGTTCTTCGGAGTGCAAGGCAAGCACTTTAACCACTGACCCATCCTTCCTCTCTGGCAGCTAGTGGCTGGGAAGGGGGCTAGTGGCTGGTAGCTCAGCATGCTACAATGCCAACCATTATCCTAGTAAGACAGGTTCTCCATTGCCCTGACCATCCCAGAAGCCCTTCTCTGCACCGGGGCAAGTCCAAATTCATGTTTCTTGAATATCAGTGACCAATATTTCACTCAGTTTTCCAAAGCAAGGCTCGCCAGTGCCTTGTAAAATGCTATTAATACTGCCCTGTCTCACCTGATACATAAAAGGGGCTCCTTTACTTGTCCATGGCCCCATCACATTGGTGATTCACAGTCATCCTGGCACTGACTAATACACCCAGCTCTTTCTCCTCCTCCGTCATTTCCAACCAACCATGGCTATGTAAAAAGAGGTGCAGGGAATAGAAGTAGGGAGGTGATTTTACTTCTGTAGATGGCATTCGTGAGACCAGTGCTAGAATTCTGCATTCGGGTCTGATGTGCAAAATTTTAAAATATAGAAAAATTGAAGAGGGTGCAGAAAAGCCATAAAACCGATGAGCTGGAGAAAATGTCTTACAGTGAGAGTCTTCAAGAGCTGAAACTGCTTAGCTTCTCCAAAGGAAGACTGAGCACTGACTTGATTACAATGTACAAGCACCTCCACGGGGACAATATACAAGGTCCTGTAGGGCTCTTTAATGTAGCAGGGAAAAGTATAACAGGTACACGTGAGTGCAAAACTGAAGCTAGAAAACTTATATGTGGAAATTAGTCTCACATTTTTAACAGTGAGGGTGATTAACCAGTGGATCAAACTCCCAAGCGAGATGGTGAATCGTCCTGATATCTCAAAATGAAGTCTGGATGCCTTCCTGGAAAAGAAGCTTTATAGATGAACAAGTTAAGTTTAATCAAACAGAAGCCATTGGGCTCACACAGGGGTAAAAGGGAGAAATACTGTAGGCTCAGAAATACAGGAGGTCAGACTAGATGGTCCAATAGTCCCTTCTGACCTTAAATTCTATGAATCTATGAATCATTGTGTTTAGGGGATCGATATCTGGGATGCAATTTCAAAAAGTTGCTACTCTGAATGCTTAAATGCACTCCACAGGCCAAGAACAATCTGGGTTTTCACGGTAAAAGCAGAACATATGATCTCTTTACCATCTAAACCAGGTATTTTCCTGTCTTGGAGTGGAATCTCACAATTGTCCCATTCTATTTTGTACCACATCTATGCCAAATGTTTATCATGATGCAGTTCCAACTGGGCACCTGAGTCACTTCCCTTGGGTACTTGTGACCAGAGCTATACAGTCACCATCAGCCTCCTTTAAACATATAGGTTTATTAGCAGACAGCACAAACCATTAGAGAAACTGTTTATAAAATAACAAGCAACTGTAACATGTCTGCACTCATCTATCTCACGCATCATTATAGGCTAAGATAGACAGATTTTGCTCTGGAGATACAGGAACAGAACCAACCCATGGGAAGACAAAGAGCTCTAGGGACCCAGCCTGGTTTCCCTGTGTCTCTGAGAGATCACCTTCCCATTTGTTTGCCCCTTTCTTGCGGAAGCAGCCTTTTTTCAAAGCCTCCATGTATGAGCCCATGCCCAGTCACCATCGTGCTCAGCTCTGTCTGGGTTATAGGTTCAAGGGATGAAGCTGATCTTTGCCCTGAGACTGCTTTCTCCCATCCAGGCCATCTAAAATGACACCCCTGTGGCCGTTGCTCCATTGTTTGGCAGTTAGACCCATTCAGCCCCAATGACTAGCCCTAGTGCCTGGGCTGAAACCCTTGACTTCCCCATGACAATCCAACCCTCCCCTCAGAGATCCAGCACCTAAATCTCACTGTGAGGAGCAGATCAGCAGTCACCCCTGAGCACCCCCACATCTGTCTAGAAACCCACGACCTGGAGTCACTGGGATTCTCCAAGGCCAGCTGTCACAGGAGGCTGTGGTAAGGCTGTAACCTCTGGCAGTCGAAGGTCAGGGGCGTTGCTCTTTGGATCCCAGACAGACCAGACCTTAGGGTTTCTCCTGGCCCCCTATGAGCACCTTGAATGTATTTATCCACACACCATCTCTGTGATCAGCAACATTCTCTCAGCGTGTTTGACTTTTGCTGCACACTGAGCAGGTGTTTTCAAGGAACTTTTTACAGCGGCTTCAAGATCACTTGCCTGAGTGTTAAGAGCAAATTTAGACCCCATCAATTTATATGCAAAATTGTGATTATGTTTTGCAATGTTCATTGCTTTGTATTTATCAACATTCCATTTCATCTGCCATTTTGTTGCCCAGCAGCCAGGTTTGTGAGATCCCTTTGTAACTCTTCACAGTGTGCTTTGGACGTAACTATCTTGAGTAATTTTGTCATTTTTTATATCATCCTTTTTCCAGTTCACTTATGAATATGTTGAACTATATGGGTCCCAGTACAGACCCCAGGGACACCACTATTTACCTACCTCCATTCTCAAAACTGTCCGTTTATTCCTACCCTTTGTTTCCTAACTTTTAACTAGTTACTGGTCCAGGAGAGGACCTTCCCTCTTATCCCATGACAGTTTACTTTGCTTAATAGACTTCGGTGAGGGAACTTGTCAAAGGCTTTCTGAAAATCTAACTACACTGTATCCACTGGATCACCTTTGTCCACATGCTTGTTGACCACCACAAAGAATTCTGATAGATTAGTGAGGCATGATTTCCCTTTACAAAAAACATGTTGACTCATCCCAAGAAATTATGTTCATCTACGAGTATAAAAATTCTGTTCTTTACTATCGTTTCAACCAATCCGTCTGGTAATGAAGTTAGGTTTACTGATTTGTAACGGCGCCTTTTTAAAAAACTGGTGTCACAGTAGCTATTTCCCACTCATCTGGTATAGAAGCTGATTTAAATGATAAGTTCCATACCAGAGTTAGTAGTTCTGCAATTTCAAGTTTGAGTTCCTTCAGAAATCTTGGGTGAATCCCATCTGATGCTGGTGACTTATTACTGTTCAATTTATCAATCTCCTGATGACATGTGCTATATAAGAACTAGGTTTTATTATCAGGCCCGGTCTGAGGAATCCCTGTATAGCCATCTACTGCATCTCATTTCACTGCAGGCCCATCCATCTGTGTCTCCGGTTTGGTGATGCTAAATGCCTCAGATACCAGATCCAAGTGCCTATTTTAGCCTGTAGGTGTTCATGGATGATATCCTGCTTTCTTTGCTTCACATCCCTAGGCACACTCTTGGCCCTAGCAAAGACTGAAAAATAATAATAAATTCTGCTCTAAATCCAGATCCAGGATAACTGAGTGAGTTTGATCACTTAATATTTTATTTAATCTATACATAATTAACACGTGGAAATCCAGGCCGCAAGGTGCTGTGGACTAGGAGATTAGGAAGATTCAAAAAAGGGATTGGACATTTTTACGTGTGACAGGAACACACACAGCTGTGCGCAACATGAGCAGTAAAGTTTGAAGAGTTTTTATCTCTTTTCATTCCCGATCGTGACCTTCTGCTCCCCTCCAGTGGCTAAGAAAATGAAAGAGGGTCTTGTGGGTACAACAGAGAACCAGGATTTAGGCAACTCACATTCAATTCCGAACTCTGGCACAGACTCCCTGTGTAACCTTGAACCTTGATCTGCCGAGGAGAGCCCAAACCACAGGACTAACCTGCCAGCTGGACCAGCTGGATTTCTGCTACCCGAGAGCTGCCTCTGTGCTGTGGGTAAGAGGGAGAGCAAGGAGCCAGTTAAATGGTTTGATTCTCTGACCTTTTCACCACCAGCCTCAGTTGAGTGTAGAGCAGCCTAGGGGGTGAGCTGACCTCTACCCATTGGTAACAGCTTCAGAGAGCACAGCACGCTTTGTCCAAGACCATGTTGATGGGTAACACCCCAGAGTGCCCCCCTGCATCCTGAGGCACCTGAGGTACCCTGCAGGCACCCTTCCCCTTCCTCTAAGATGCTTGCAGTGACTTACTCTCAGCCTGGAAGACTGAAAACAAGATCCCGCTGTGTGGGGTACTATTTGTTGTCCAAACACAGGCTCTCTCCTTGCTGAGCTCTGCATTGGTTCAGGCTCTCTGCAGCTTTCCTGGCTCCGCACCAGCTGGCCCCCTCGGTAGCTCAGTCCCTTCCCCCAGGCTGAGAGAGGGCAGTCGTCCTTCCCCTGCTGCTGTCGCCATGTTCTGAGAGAAGAGGCAGCCGGCCCTGCCTCCCACGGCTCATGCGGGTGGCAGGGAATGAGGGGAGCCAGGCCCTGCCCTGCACTATAAGGCCCCCGTCTCAGGCCCTTAAAGAAGCAGTAGCCTAGGATTTCCCAGAGGAAAAACTTTTCCACAACTGGGACCATCTTCCTCTCTCCCCGTAGCTGCCCCTGCAAGGGTTTGGTCAGATCCTAAAGTTCCAGGATATTAAAGGGCCACACCGTGGACCAGGGGGTCACTGACACCGCTGGCCTTTCCCACCCTCAAAGGGAAGAGTTTCTGACACGCTCTCTGAAATGGACACTGAATGACTGGGCTGGGCTTGGAGCTGGCTGTGCCTCTTTGGGCAGCTGACACCTGTTTCCAGCCTTTTCCATGACTGGGGCAGCACAAATGTAGAGGATGGGGAAAGACACTGGGCCTGAGTCTCATGTCAAACTCCTGTGTGTGACACCCTCAGTAACAGAGGCAGCTCTGCTCTGCTTCGGGGCAGGACAGTGGGCTGGGGTGTGGTTTGTGCAGAGCCGTCCATGGGGTCGGGGAGCTGCCTGAATGACTTCTCTTAAGGCTTCTGCTTTAATCCAGTGTCTGAAATGACACAGTGACAGGCGCCTGGGTGATGGCGCAAGGGAAGGGTGAGCAGCCGTGCTCCTGGAATAGCCCCGCTCACAGATGGTGCCGCTCTCATGGATCACGCAGCAACCAGAGTGCTCAGGAAGGGCCAGGACTGTGACTGCAAAACAGCTCTACTGCTTTTCTTATGGCCCCTGGGTGTTTAACCAGAGACGGGACAGTGACAGGTCATGGATAATGGGACAAAAAATCCACATTCCTTCTCTGAACTGACTGTATCCACAGGAATTCTAAAGTCTGAGCTCACATTGATACAGCTCTTTATGCGATAACATCCCACCCATCCCCTGGATCTACATAAACACAGAATCTTTCTAAATACTGCTGCCTGCCTCTGTCCAGTTCCACCAGTGCGCTGTCCTTCCTTAGAAGCAGGTGACGGGGATCAGTAGCTCATGTCCTCTCACGTCCTCTGCAAATTTCTAGATTGGAATAGGTGGCTTGTGTTTTTCATCTTCAGTGTCATCAGCGCTGGAGCTGGGTGATGAAATGATCCTTCACTTGATGAACACTCTGATTATCCTTACACGAATGGCTTTGGTTTTTACACTATACACGATTGGGTTCATCAGGGGTGGGACCAGCAAATAGACGTTGCCCATGACAGTCTGAACCAATGGAGAAAGGTTCTTCACGAATCTGTGTATCACAGACAAGCTAATCGATAGCATGTAGAAGAGGAGTACGACGCAGATGTGGGAGACGCAGGTGTTCAGGGCCTTGAGGCGCTCTGCGTGGGACGTGATGCTCAGCACTGCCTTGAGGATCATCACATAGGATAGGAGGATAAGCAGGATGTCCAATCCCAGTGAAGCGAGTGTTCCAAAGAAGCTGTAGATGCTGTGGGCTCTGATATCCGAACAAGCCATCTTCATGACTTCCTGGTTCAGGCAGTAGGAATGGGAGAGGACATTGGCATGACAGTATTGGTACTGTTTCAAGAGAATGGGGAGTGGGAATATGAGGGCCACCCCTCTTAACAGAGACACCAATGCCATCTTGGCTATTCTGGGTGCTGTTAATATGGAATCATATCTCAGTGGGTTACAGATTGCAACAAAGCGGTCAAAGGCCATCGACAAGAGCACAGAGGATTCAATTAACGTAAACCAGTGGATGAAGAACAGCTGGGCAAAACAGGCATTGAAGCTAATCTCCCTAGAGTTAAACCAAAATATGCTCAGTACAGTTGGTAGGGTGGATACCGATATGCCAATGTCTGTGATGGCCAACATGGAAAGGAAAATGTACATGGGCTCATGGAGTTTTGGATCTATTTTTATAATGAATAAAATGACTGAATTTCCTAATATGGAAATAATGTATATTAAGCAGAAGGGGATAGAAATCCAGACATGGAATTTTTCCTGCCCAGGTATTCCGGTGAGAAGGATCACTGCACGTTGGAATTTGGTATCATTGACAGCTGACATGATGCACTTGGCAGGCTCAAGGAATTTTGAACTTTATTTCCTGAAAAGAAAAATAACAGGAGACTAGATGATATTGAACGAGACATCATTCTGCTCTCAGTGCAAGTCTAGAGACTTCTTAGCGCTCAAGAAATATCTTGGATTTACCCTTATGGTTATTTGTTCTATTCATTCTGTTGAAACATCTGCCATTGTTAAATGTCGGAAGAGAGGATACTGGGCTAGCTAGACCATTGGTCTGTCTGGGCATGGAAGATAGTCATGACCAACAGGAAGATAGGCATTACCAGACAGCATCAGATCTATAGTCCATCTAGCCCAGTATCAAGTGCCCAGTGCCAGATGCTTCAGAGGAAGGTAGAAGAAGCCCTGCTGTAGACAGCTGTGAGATAACCTACTCCCATGGAAAGTTTCTTCCTAACTTAGGTGTATTTTATGGTGTAAATCAGGAAGCATAATAGCACGCCAAAATCATTTTTTTTTTAAATCCCCACTACTGTAATTGGATTTTCTGTTTCCACATATAAACATTTATTCCATCTTTGAATCCTACTACAGACTTGACCCCATTGATATCTTGTGGCTATGAGTTCCTTAGTCTCCTTCTGCACTGTGTGATTCTGCAATTCTAACCTTCTCACAAACACCCTCTCTGGCCCTCCACTTCTGAGTGTGGCCCATTGTATCATGTTTATACACAAGGGAAGCGCATAGTGAAAATGATCATTATATTTTTCTGTCTTGCATTTATGTTATTTAGAAACGTGTATCATTGACTCAGATATTTATTTTCTCCTCTCTCGAGAACCCAAATTACGAAACTGCCTCTTTGCAGGACGTAGGATAATTTCTTAGGGCTAGGCTCTGTGTTGAATGGAACAATGTCACAGCAGATTTACATGTGTAAATTAGATTAGAATCGGACTCTATTAACTTTGATTTAACAAACGCTCCAGCAGGACTCCCTGAAGGAGAAGCTGAATGCACTGCCTGGCCAGTCTTGATTAGATACAGAGAGGTCGATCATCCTACAGGCTATTCTTTAGACTCACAGGACCCTAATAATTCCCCAGTGATAAGGTTCTGTAGATATTTGGCAAGTTACAAGCTAACACAAACAGTTACTTCAGCGGTGATGGGTGTAAATTACACACAGCCACTATTATAATCTCTTTTCCTTCACCTCATGTCTATGCTTCACTGAAACACAGACAGCTGTTCTGTTGTCTCATGATTTTTTGGAAAGTCTGGCACAAGTACAGCAGAATTATTGTGTGCACGATTCTGAATGTAAGCACTAGAAAGAGCTTCTGGTCAGTTACCAGGAGATACTATCATACAACTGCTCACTGAACAAAGAGTTAATGGCACAAACCTATTGCAAAGTGTATTTGGAATACCTCTGAAATACTATCTACAGCTAAAGTCATTAAGTAGTAATGTTACCCCTGCTCCTTCCTGTACAGATTCCAACACGTCTGTGGCTGGCTTTCCATAGACATGCATGGAATGAAAGTTTGATTTGTAATAATTATACTATAATGAAAAGTTTTGGCATAACATTTCTATATCTATACTTTACCACACACATGTAAACCAATTCTTTCTCCTTTGTTCTTCTTTCACAGATGATTTCTCAGGTTAGAGGGTACCAGAAATGGTGTGTCTCATCTAGATTTTTTTAAAAGCATTCAAAAGTTTGTCAGGGAACAAAGCCCTGGGGAATCCTTTGCAGCTAGTCACTCCTCTATCCTTGGGTATGTAGCTGACAGGTTCTCCTCAGGTTCTGTGATGTCAATCTGCAGCCTTTATCCCGAGTGGTTCAGGAACTGGGACCAGCATATACAGTATTGATTCCCTGGGCTCTCACTCTCTAGTACAGTGGTTTTCAATTTTTTTCATATCCAGACCCCTATAAAATTTCAAATGAAGGTGTGAATACCTTTGGAAATCTAACAGATAATCTGCAATCCTCTTGGAATGCATGGAACACAGGTTGAAACCACAAGTCTAGTACAGAGTAACCCTAGCACCTGTTACAGTGCTACCGTGGACGTTCCAGGGAAGTTGATTTAAAGGTGAAATGCATGAGTTTTCAAGGCCAGTTGACCCACAGTATGCTGCAACCCAGGGCCCACTCTGAGGGTGGGAGAATTCTGGGATCCCACCCCAGGAGAGGGAAAGGGACGAGGCTGACATCTGGCATTCGGAGACCAGAGAGCGGGCAGAGATGCAGGTAGCCCTGAAATTGTGAAGGTCTTACAGGGTAGAACTGCTGAAGCGCTCATCCAGTCAGGATACAGAACAATTCCATTTCCCTTATATGACCTGTTACCACAGAAGAACACAGATCTCAATTCCTACGTTCACTATCGAGCCAGAGAAAATATGTTTGGAAATGAATTTGCTGATTATATTTCCAGGAGCAAATAAACCTGAGGTGATTTAGGAACTTCTCACTGATATTCCATGGGCCCTTCTCTGTGACAATGATCCCCATAGACCAAGAGCACAAGGAGTGGATGGTCTCCCAGCTACCTAGTGCTGCCTGCTCTCCAGCCCCTCTCTCACTGCGTCATACCCACAGCCCAGCAGAGTCAGTTGCTGCTGCACAGAACATCCGGCCATGTCAACAGCTGGCAGCCTTTACCCTTCCCTTTGAAAGCTTTAAAGACAGAGAAACCTGCCAACATACCCAGTGCCTGCGAGAAGGGGAGCAGCTGCCAACAGAGATCTGCACCCTAATGGAGAAGGAGTCAGCAGAGAGCTTGCACGGGCAGCAGGAATTGTCTGCTCAGACAGACTGCAACATCCTTATGAAGCATGTTTGCCCATTTCCTTGGGGTCCACTTGGCCACCTGGGACCCTCAGCTAATTGGTTCTGTGTATGCCAGCTTTAACCCCGTGATGGCCAATGGCAAACTGCAGGAAGCCCAATCCCAAGGGATGCTCGGTGATGCCACCACACTGGACAGCATCACATGCCCTGCCACAGGCTCTATTCCTGCAAACCAGGCTGTCAGTGCTGTGCATACAGTTCAGAGAAGTCACAGGGCTTCCTCAAGGATGGCCGAGTGGTACTGATGGTGTTTTAGAGATGTAATCTTGCTGCAGTTCAGTAAAATAGACTAATAATCATTATGTGGGGTCAGATTTCTCCCTGGCAGTCCCCTTTCCTGCATTACAAACCTAGGGTGCAGGCTGGGAAGGAAGATTCCACACAGCTTCTATTGGAAATTTCCCTCAGATTGTTCCAGTAGGGCAGGCCCCTTTCCTTCTCCCTGAGGAATAAAGGGGGGGACCATGCATCCATTTTACTGTGGGTCAGAATTTTTTGTGGGGTAAAACCCTTTGTTTTCCAGACAAGCTCTTGCTCAAACCCTGAGCTTCTGTCACTCGTGTTACTGGACCACATACCTTTGGTCACCCAGAGCAGGGTGCGGTAATGGCGTTCCACTTCTCTGCTGGCCTGATGGAGGAGCATCCAGGAAAAACTTGAGCAGTGTTGCAACCCTATGCAGCCACTGGCAACTCCATTCACTCATGGAGTCATAAATCCATCCACTCAAACTTGGCCGGCTGGCTTTCCTCTGCTTTAATGATCCAACTAATGCCACAATGGGCTGCTTTAGAGATCTGAGACTCCAGTCAAGATGAAGGTGAAAGCACTGAAGCTGATGTTGTTTGAAGATGACATGGGTGGGGTGTGATGCTATTGTCCAGCTGCCTTTACAGAAGCCTGCAATATAAACTATTCTAGTTATTAGTATCACACTGAGTGTTATCAGAATCAGTCCCTCAGTGTCTCTTGGGTGTCTACAGTCTGCAAATATTTCCCAGTATATTGCATCAGTACTGGAAGCTATACTCCCTCATATTGGAACGTCAGGTAATAGGTCTATAGCTTGTAAGAGCTCATTGGGGGATAAAGGACACATTCCTTCTTCCCTTGTATGCTGCCAAGAAAAATATTGGCATTATTCAAGGTAGAAAATCTAAGATACAAAAGGTCAAGGCTATCATTACCCATTTTCCACTGTCCAGTGCTCTGTGGGATGTCAGACTTTGTGCATCCACATTCATTGATATTAAGGCCAGAAAGGTCTGTCACAATCATACATACTGAACTTGTGCAGGACACAGGCCAGAGAGTTTTACTCAGGGAATTCTAGAGCTGAGCCCAGTGCCTTGTGTCTCAACTAGAACAGATCTTTTAAATCAGGTCTGGAGAATTGGCCGCCTCTTTCAAAATGTATGGGTCACACCACCAAAAATAATGGGATAGGTTTAAAATAGCCAGATTTAGAAATATACTAGTTGGGGTTCTTTTTCATTTGCCTTTGGTTTCTGAGTCACCTGTGTCATGTTTTCTGGCTTTCGTGCAACTTATCATAGAATATAAAAAGAATAGTTAATGGGTTTTGTGCTTTAAGATAGAATAGTAAAGTATATAGCTTGGGAAAAGGGCTGGAAAGACCTGATAAGGGCTGTCCGGACGCTAGCACAGCACAAATAGAGGACAAACACAAAAACGAAAGCTGACAGGAGCTAATTACACCCGGCTAAATAACACTTGAAAGTGCCTACAGGTCAGGATGACTCAGCAGAAATGCACACTGATTGGTTAAGGTGACCGCAAAAGTGACACTGTTCACTGATTGGTTAAGCTGACTGCAAAAGTGACACTGTTCACTGGTTGGTTACATACTGATAGTGAAAGTGACACTGTTCACTGGTTGGTTACATACTGATAGTGACAGTGACTCTGTTCCCTGATTGGTTACATACTGATCAAGCTAATCTGTTTGGTGATCAGCCTGTAGGTACTTAAACCCAGAAAGTCAGTTGCACTTTGGACTGCAGCCCGCTGGGATCCTCGGTAGCTCGACTGAGATCTTCTATGAACCAGCAGCATCCAAGGGATGGCTAACAGTTATCAGAGTCGACTCGGCCCAAGGGGTTTGGGGAAAAAAGTGCTTTAGGTAATGTATGAAAGTACACTTGCTTTATGATAACTAAGAGTTTACAAGCGATCATCTGTTTGTAAGCATGAGGGTAACTAGGAGTTTACAAACGACCATCTGTCTGTAAGTACGAGGTAGTAAGTAATAGAATTGTGTATTATAAGAGAGAGTTTGCAAGTGACCATCTGTCTGTAAACATGAAACGATCAATAGTAGAATTGTGTATTATGAGAAATGATTGCATGCATAGAAAAATATTAGGCCTTTGTATCTTTCTTTGCTTTCTTGTTTGTATTGTTTACATTTATGCTCTTTACTTAATATTAATGACTAAATAAATGAGCCATATTTCTTCAGTTAAAGCCCTATTCATATTCTTGTTCGATCACCCCCGCCCCTCAGCTGAGGCAACTCCTCTGCTTCCAGAGACCCACACTCCTAAAGCTAAGGCCTTTCATGCTGCTCTGAGCACACACTTCCTTTTAAATAAAAGCTTTTTGAAGAAATTTGAAAGCTGAGATTCCCATGCAGCTTCTGGATCCCATAAGTTGGGGCTTAAAGAAAAATAGGAAATAGTGCGAGACTACCAATCAAATCACAAGAGTTGGTGCTGCTGGCCGCATCTCAGGCTGAACGCTGAAAAGAAAGGTACTGAAGATTAGTTATTGGACATCTTTGGTCACAGAGGCCATCAGGGGCAGAGACACTGTTTCCATGTCCTGTGGGACACAGAGCCTTCTGTTGTCAGGACTGGTTTGCAGATTCCTGCATTCCTGAGGCACAACTCATAGATTCTCCTTCTCATGTCCAGGCATGATATACACACAGAGAGGAAGCAAGGACATACACATTCCTAACAGACATAGGTGTGAATCAACCCCAGCTCCAAACACCTTCTGCTAGCTCTATATTGGACCCAAGCAACACCCACCCCGACCCCAGATCAGCTCCCCCCAATCTTTGTGATGTTGGAAATTTGAATCCAGGGTCTCAGGTCTGTCTCCTTGGCTAGAGCGACTCTTTTTGTTCCTGAAGCAGGTGGGGGATCAGGGTCAGACTCAGGGGCCACCCAGGAGGACTGTGTGAGGTCAGGCCACACACTCCAGATCATTTGCTCTCTTACAGCAAATCCTGATTCACCTTCTGAATGCAGAGCTGGGGGAGGAGCCCAGAACTTCTCGTAAAAGGACAATGCGCAAATGATTATCCTCATCACCAAGGGGTGTTGGAAAGACGTCAGATTCTCCAGCTAATGCCCTCAATTAGCCTTAAAGGACACACAGAGCTGACATCTATCAAAGGACTTCAATATGTCCCCAATAATTCTAACATGTGAGCTCCTCAACCTTTAAACTGTTTAAAATACAAAACCCCTGTGCGGTCAGGAAGTGCTATTTACACCACTGTACAAATTCAGAAATGCATACAGCCCACAGCCAGATGGCAGCGTTGTGAGTCTCTGGTCTGACAGTCTGTATAGCACCGGCCAGAGAACATTCCCAAAATAATGCCTAGAGAAGAGCTTTTAGAAAAACATCCAGTCTTGATTTAAAAATTGTCAGTGATGGAGACTCCATCATGACACTTGATAAAAGTCGTTCTCACTACTCTCCCTGGTCAAAATTGATGCTTTATTTCCAGCTTTCAGCCATTAGATTGTTTTATAACTTTCTGTGTTAGATTGAAGGGCCCGTTGTTAAACATTGTTTCCTCATGTAGGTGCTTACAGACTGTGATCAAGTCTCTTTGTTCATAGAAATAGATCGAGCACCTTAAGTCTCCCTCTAGAAGGCATGTTTCCTAGTCCTTTGATCATTGTTGTGGCATTTCTCTAACCCCTCTCTACTTTATCAACATCCTTTTTTGAATTGTGGACACGAGAGCTGGACACAATATTCCAGCAGTCCTCACCCCAGTGCGAAATACAGAGGTAAAATAACCTGTCTGCTCATAGCTGAAGATTCCCCTGTTTATACATCCTACAATACAAAAGCTTTTTTGGCTGCAGCATCGCATTGGAGGCCCATGTTTAGTTGATTTTCCACCATGACCCGCGAATCTCTTCAGAGTCACTTTTTCCCAGGATAGAGTCCCCAGCATAGAATCTTAGAATCATAGAATATTAGAGTTGGAAGGGACCTCAGGAGCTCATCTAGTCCAACCCCCTGCTCAAAGCAGGACTAACCTCAGCTATATCATGCCAGCCAGGGTTTTGTCAAGCCTCAGCTTAAAAACCTCTAAAGATGGAGATTCCACCACCTCCCTCGGTAACCCATTCCAGTGCTTCACCACCCTCCTAGTGAAAAACTTTTTCCTAATGTCCAACCTAGACCTCCCCAACTGCAACTTGAGACCATTGCTTCTAGTTCTTACATCTGCCACCACCGAGAACAGCCTAGCCTCATCCTCCCTGGAACCCCATTTCAGGTAGTTAAAGGCTGCTATCAAATCCCCCTTCATTCTTCTCTTTTGCAGACTAAACAAGCCCAGTTTCCTTAGCCTCTCCTCATAAGTCCTGTGCTCCAGACCCCTAATCATTTTTGTTGCCCTCCGCTGGACTCTCTCCAACTTGTCTACATCCTTTTTGTAGTGGGGGGCCCAAAACTGGACACAGTACTCTAAATGCGGCCTTACCAATGCCGAATAGAGGGGAATAATCACTTCCCGTGACCTGCTGGCAATGCTCCTCCTAATGCAGCCCACTATGCTATTAGCCTTCTTGACAACCAGGGCACACTGCTGACTCATATCCAGCTTTTTATCCACTGTTAACCCCAGGTCCTTTTCTGCAGAGCTGCTGCCTAGCTTGTCGGTCCCCAGTCTATAGCTGTGCATGGGATTCTTCCTTCCTAAGTGGAGGACTCTGCACTTTTCTTTGTCAAACCTCATTAGATTTCTTTTCGCCCAATCCTCCACTTTGTTTAGGTCACTCTGTATCCTATCCCTACCCTCCAGGGTATCTACCACTCCCCCCAGCTCAGTGTCATCCGCAAACTTGCAGAGGGTGCAATCTACCCCATCCTCCAGATCATTAATGAAAGATGTTGAACAAAACCGGCCCCAGGACCGACCCCTGGGGAACTCCGCTTGTGACCTGTTGCAAGCTAGACGTGGAGCCATTGATCACTACTCATTGAGCCCTATGCTCTAGCTAGTTCTCTATCCATTTTATAGTCCATTCATCCAACCCATACTTCTTTAACTTGCTGATAAGAATACTGTGAGAGACAGTATCAAAAGCTTTGCTAAAGTCAAGGTATATCACATCCACCATCTTCCCTACATCCACAGAGCCAGTCACCTCATCATAGAAAGCAATCAGGTTGGTGTGGAAGAACCCAAACTCAGGGGTCCTTACTAATATGTCTGTTGCCTTAGCGGATGGTCCAGAATTAGCCAAACAACAGATTGGCAAAATCAGAGTTTATTCTTTACGTAAAGAAGGTAGTCCCTTCAAATATAAGGAACGACCCCTGCTTCCAAAAAACTGACCGTATTTATAGGGTGGTATAAACAAGTTTTTACACGTCACAGTTTCCATGGTCATACATACTAAAAAAAATATTATCTAGGAATTTCGTAACTGAATACTTGCAACTTTCCTTATCTAAGTGACAAGGTCTTTCTCTGCATTCCATCTCTACTGGTGTCTAGACCTCTTAACTATTTCATTACTTCAAAACATTCTAAGATTAATTAACTGCTAAAAAAAAAAAACATTTTCTATCTCAGGTTTTTTACAGCCAGTTCTAAAATCAGTTCTCAGCAAAAACAGAGACCCCATCTTGTTTTCCCTTCACATTGGTCAG
>NW_027130945.1:0-1879 GCF_026122565.2 Emydura macquarii macquarii
GAAAAAAAAACAACTGGGCATATTTAGTTTTCAGAAAAGAAGACGGAGGGGGGACCTGATAACAGTCTTCAAATATGTTGATGGCTATTTTAAAGAAAGCAGTGATCAATTGTTCTCCATGGCCACTGAAGATAAAACAAGAAGTAATGGGCTTAATCTTCAGCAAAGAAGATTTGGGTTCGATATTAGGAAATCTAGTTCGGATTTCTAACTATAAGGACAGTTAAGTACTGGAGATTGTGGAATCCCCATCAATGTAGGTTTTTAAGCATAACTTGAACTAATACCAGTCAGGGATGATCTAGGTTTACTTGGTCATGCCTCAGTGCAGGCAGCTGGATTTGATGACTTCTCGAGGTTCCATCCAGCCCTAAATGTCTATGATTCTATAAGAGAGGTGCGGGAGGAGGTTTGTCTTCTTTTTTGAGAGGACAGTCTTGTTTGTGTTGGGTGTTTGCTTTCTAACCAAACAGTTCCCCAAATCATACTCAACAATAGCCTCACCCTCAATTCAAAATGAAAAGCTCCTACCAAAGATGATATACACGAACAAATGACAATCAGCTAACATGGAAATACCTCTTTCTAACATTACATCACATAAACTGTACAGAATGTTGCAACAATAGAGAAGATATACCATTCAAAAAGCACAATTTTGGAATATGCCACTGGTCCCAGAGGGGATCATTACAAAGTGATGGTGAGGAACAGGTATCTGCTTGAGGATTTCTGTGCCTGTCATTTATTGGGATAAAGCCAAGAGTTCCTAGGAGTTTTTTTCACTGACTGGAACAGTTCATTTATAAAAACAAGCAACTCAACCCATAAAGCTATAAGCTGTTATTCTCCAAACGCTGCTTATATAAAAATTCTCATGATATAAACTATATAAAAAAGACTCACCATTTCTGCATCAGTGCTGAGGTTTACCCCCATCCCCTTTGAGCTGAGAAGGACAATGGATGATTATTGTTTAGGGCAAGAATCCATACTGATTTCCTGCTGAAAGGCAATAAGACATCTTTGGGTTTGGAATCAAGGGCTGGAAATTCCCGGTGGCCTTCTGCCTGCTTGCATTGTCTGCTGGATTTAGATGCTCAGATGCTAACGGGATTGGAAGTTGCTGCCGGGTTCCTGGATCTTGGTTGTCTAGGGTCTGAGTCTGGCCTCCTAGGCCCAGAATCCAGATATTGGAGTTGGAAAAGCCTGTTAGCTCATCTCTCTGCCCAGGACAGGCTGATCCTCCTTGATCCAAGCTCCGTGGCTGGGACTGTCTATAGACAGGGCTGGACTGAAAGCCTAGAGACAAAACATTCCTCATCCTCGGCCTTCAGTGGTCAAATGCTGCTTAGCACTGACTGAGCAGCTTTACCTGGGACATTCTCCCAGCATTTTACAATAGACTGCTGGCGACTGAGGCATAGAGATGGGGAGCAACTTCCCTAAAGTCCCACAGGTCAATAGAAAAACCAACAATAGAACCCTGTCTTCCTGTCCTGTCCTGTCCTGTCTCCCAGTCCCCTGGTCCAATCACTATAGCAGATCACACCCCCTCTCAAAGGCAGGGACACTGGACATGAGGGCCTGGTTGTAATGGCCAGCTCTGGGAGGGGTTGTGCAGCAGTGGTTAGGGAAGGGGCCTGGAAATAAGAACTGCTGGGTCCAGTCCATGGCTCTAAGACTTTGTGTGACCGGAAGCTGCTAGCTTCCCTCTCCAGGCCTGTTTCCCATCAGTAGGGAGGGGTCCCAGTCCCTACAGCCCAGGGGTTGGGCTGTTTCAGGAATGTGTGTAAAGAGGTGGGATGTCAGAAGCTGGGAGGCGTTGACACCCCTGCACCAGGTCAGTGTTCTGCACCCGCTCCTGCTGGTTGAATTT
>NW_027130946.1:0-18749 GCF_026122565.2 Emydura macquarii macquarii
GACCCAGCCGGGTCAGCCGGCACTCGGTGAGCAGAGACTCCTGGCCCGTGCAGCTCACGCCTTCCAGCCACATGTCGCCGGCCCCATGGCCAAACTGAGCAAGCCCCGGGGCTGACAATGCCACGCCGCAGCCCATCTGCTTGCACACCACCCCGGCCTCTGGCAGGCCCCAGCCGGCGTCACACACAGCGCCCCAGGTGTTGTTAATTAGCACCTCCACTCGCCCGGAGCAGGGGCTGGGGCCACTCGCCAGTCGCAGCTGCAGCTGGCCCTGAGCTGAAAAACACAAAGCACAGGGCATGAGAGGCTGTTCCCTGACCCCAGGCGCCCTGATCCACGGCACCGCACGTGTCTCTGCACAGAGCAGAGAGGAGCCGTAACACCCTCACTATTTCTGTATCACCCCATCCGTGTGCACCTGTGCACGCACACACACACTGCACCCCCATATACACAACGCCACACAAGCAGACACACACACATCCCTCCACCTCCCTGTGCGCAGACACGCACATTGCCTCAAACGCACGCAAACAAACACTGCCGCCTGCACACACACATTGCCATACGTGCGTGCAAATATTCATCGACTGCCACGCGCACACACCCCTTCGCGCACACACACACCCACAGCCACAAGCAGGTGCAGATACAGTCCAACACAAACCCTGAAACACACACACACAGCACCAGGCCTACGCTGAGTCCCAGGGGCTAGCGCCCTCTGCAGAGCCCCCACCCCACTTCCAGTAGCAGACTGTGTGTTACCTGAGCACACAACGCTGGCATCTTCTCCATGGTCACAGTTATGGTCTCCCCAAGGCCTCGCCCTGCATTGGGAGAGGGCAGCTTCTGTCCCTGTGCACTGAACGTCATCCAGCCACATACGGTCAGATGCTTGTCCAAAGTGAGCCCCGTGTGGCGCTGATAACGCCGTCCCACAAGCCAGCTGCCTGCACACGACTTCAGCCTCGGAGAAGCCCCAGTTGTCATGACACACGCTTCCCCACTCCTGGTTGTGAAGCACCTCAACTCTCCCAGTGCAGCGATTTGGGCCATTCACCAGTCGGAGCGGAGCCACTTCTGAGATGGCTGAGCCTGCAAACACCCCAAGGGAATGAAAACTCAGGGAGGTTCCAGTGCATCTGATCGCTAGTGACACAGGGAACGTAGCGCCTTGGGGCACAGGACTGGCTGGAGAGGCAGACTCTGGAAACTGTGAGCAAGGAAACTGTCTGCTTTTGTGTGTTTCTACTGTGTTCAGAGAAACAGGGCTTTGTAAATAAACCAGACTGCACCAAAGAAACAACTAACTTGTATAAGCCATTTCTCCTCTTCTCCGAAACACCCGTCAAGGTCTCATTATTGGCTAATGCACCAAATGGGCAACACTCTTCATTTAGGAAGAGCAGAATGGGCACCTGGCAGGTGTGTGTGGGGGGTGGCGGCACCCTACATCCGAGACACCGGGACTTGCTTTACAGTCAGGGCTGCACACCGAAAGTGTACGGAACACTGTTCCCACTGAGACATCACAAAAGGGGGTACTGCTGGGGTCTGCTGCACCCACCAAATCAGCGACCAGGATGAACAGCTCTTTTATCACCTACTTCAATGTGTAGAAAGAATCTCTGCGATGCTCTGGGGAGGTCAGTCTATGGGAGCCTGCAGGGGGTCTCGAGCTGCCACCAGAAAACATCCCTGGAGTTTCTAAGAATGATCAGTGATGATTTTCTAACACAACAAGCATTGCCCCTGACTCAGGCTGGCCCTACGGGAGACGGACAGGTAAAGGAGCATTCATCATTGAATTAAAAATGGGAAAGTGCCACAGTGCAAGTGATCGTAAATTGATTACTTTCACTACATGCAAACACAAAACTGCCCTGGCATAGTGACGGGGTGTATCAAGCGTTTCCTGCCCCCTACTGGTGGCCCCACCACCTTGGCACACCGTGCCCTAACAGGGTGCCCTGCTGGAAGGGAAGAGCAGTGAGTTCAGACCTCCAGGGTGGCCTCAAGAGATCTCCCACAATCAGCTGCAGCCAGATAAAAAAGGGCTGGCTACTTCTAGTGGCCCATTCTGGTGAATCTGGGACAGGGAGGGCAGGTGGCCAGTTTCCCAAAGCTGAAAGATTTAAACCCAAAGTGTGAATGGTAACTGGGAAATGTTTAGGGGGCCCAATAACCCCACAATTCCACAATTACAGAAGACCGATTCATGCGTTAAAAAAACATCTTGGTTAAGAAGGGAAGTGAAGCAGCAACAAATAATAATAAATAATGATTAATAATAATTAAAACAATATCTAACAAACAGAAAAGTGAGGGAGGCTCAGAACAATGACTGTAAATTAGCAGTTAAGCAATGCAGAGAGTTGATAAGGGAACCTAAAGTATCGGTGTATATAATCTATGGCCAGTGCACTTCAGTAAGGTTATGCTGGGTGCAGGAGCTGGTGGGGGTTGTCATGTTAGTTTGGATCATTCAGAGCAACCACTGGGTCTCTGTGATCTCTGCATGGTGTGAACGGTGGGATCGAAGAAGAACCTCACAGATCACACCTTCGGAAAGGAGAAAGGGGGAAAGAAAACAGACCAGCAGGCCCTCCACCCCAGCCAGAGCAGCCAAATGCTGCACAGAGCTAGCAGCCGAGCAGGTGGAGAGAGGCCTAACTGCACAGAGGGCCCAGAGAGATGTGCTGGGATGAGTCCAGGCTGCTGCAGGGAGTGAGGAGTGGGACAGGCGAGGAAGGGATGCAGAAGCTAAAATGAGAGTAGGGCTGCCAGCATTGTATTTAAAAATACGGGCCAGACGTCAGATGTCCTCAGTCTTGACTTGAATCTCTGGGGGTAGACCCCTTTCCCCCCACCACATGCTTCCCAAGGTTCCCTCTGTTTGATTTCTGCTGCATTCAGGGAGACGGGACTTTGTACTTGCTTTGTAAATAAACAGGATTGCGTTGCAGAAACCCAACAATCTCAAAAATAATTGTAAATGGGGGATCATCCGAGAGGATGTTTCCGGTGTGGTCCCCCGGGGATTTAGTCTGGATCCAGTGCTATTCAATATCTTTATCAGTGATCTAGAAGAGCATATAAATTCATTGCTGGTAAAGTCTGCAGCTGACACAAAGATTAGTGGAGCAGTAAATAATGATGAGGACGGGTCATTTCTACCCAGCAAACTGGGTCACTTAGTAAGATGGACTCATTTGAACACCGTGTATTTAAGTACAGACCAATGTGAGGTCACACATTTAGGAACAAAGGCCCATCTCTTCAATGGTGTTTAGGTGCCTACCTCCCATTGACTGCATGGGGAGGTAGGTGCCTAAGTCCCATTCAGGATCTAGGCCAAAGAACGTAGGTGCTGTGTGCAGTAATAGGGACTGTAATGTGGAAAGCAGTGACTCTGCAAAGTACTTAGTGATCATGGCAGAAACCAACTGAACATGAGCTCTCTTCACAGTGCTGTAGCTAGGAGGGTGAATGCAATCCCGGGATGTATAAACTGGAGAATAATGCTGAGCAGGATCCGGGAAGTGGTATCACCTCGTTACACAGCATTAGTGAGACCATTACTGGCTATTGTACCCAGCTGTCATGTCCACGCCTCAAACAGGATGGTGACAAATTGGAAAGCGTTCAGAAAAGAGCATCGAATAGGATCTGAGTTCTGGAAAACCTGCATCACAAGGGAAAAGGTAGGAAGCTCTGTCTATTTAGTTTAATCAAGAGACAGTTAAGAGGTGACTTGATTATGCTTTATCACTACCTCACCAGGGATAAGATCTTGGATGCAGAGGGCTCTTGAATCCAGTGGGCAAAAACAGAAAAAGGTCCAGTGACTGAAGCGAGATAAATTCAGAAATATCAGGGCATTGATACCAGTGAGGTTAGTTAATCATTGGAACAATTTATCTAGGCACATGTGAAATCCTTTGTCACTTTAAGTCTATACAGCAAGATGGGACATCTTTCTTAAAAATCTGTGATAACGCAAACAGAAGTTACGGCCTTGACTCAAGAGAGACTCTCTTGCCATGTTTTGCCGATGGCCTGACTCGATGAAAACGCTCCCTTCTGGCCTTAAACTCTCTTCGTTTGAACAGGCTCCACACACAGCAACCACATGAGAATGGAACAGGATCTCTCCTCACCACTGATATGAAGCCACCTCTTGAGTAAGGCCAGGCAGCTGAGAAACAGGACAGGGAAATATGGCCCAGACGATTAGAACAGGAAGTGAGGAAGATGCCTGTGTCCAATCATAGCTGCCGGAGAACATTACAGGTTCAGGATTAATTAGCTAAGAGACAAATTGGCCACAACAACGGGGAGACCAGACCTACTCTTGACAAAGTGACCCCTCGTTTCTAGTCCATGTAGTTGGCTACTGGCTCAATTTGACACCACATCCAACCAGGAGGGGAGAGGGGAGTCTGCGGTCACACAGTGCCCCATTGTGTCATAGTGGGGCAGAGGATCATAGATTCATAGATTCCAAGGCCAGAAAGGACCCTTGCGATCATCTAGTCTGACCTCAAGCCTAGCACAGAGCAGAGAACTGCCCCCAAAATAATTCCTAGAGCAGATCTCTTACAAAAAATATCAATTCTTGACTCAAAAATTGTCAGTGATGGAGAATCCACCACATCCTGTGGTAAATTGTGGCAATGGCTAATTACCCTCACCATTAGAAATGCAGGCCTTATTTCCAGTCTGAATTTGTCTAGCTTCAACCTTCAGCCATTGGATCATGTTAGACCTTTCTCTGCTAAATTGAAGAGCCCCTTTTTAAATATTTGGTCCCCATGTTGATACTTATAGACTGTGATCAAGTCACCCCCTAACTGTGACTTTGTTAAGTTAATAGATTGAGTTAGTCTATCACTATAAGGCAGGTTTTCTTATCCTTTAGTCATTCTTGAGGCTCTTCTATGATCTTCTCTAATTTATCAAGATTCTCCCTGGATTGTGGAAACCGGAACTGAACACAGTATTCCTGCAGCGGTTGCAACAGTGACAAATACAGAGGTAAAATAGCCTTTAGTCCTGCACATGATTCCCCTGTTTAAACAGCCCAGGATTGCATCAGGTCTTTTGGCCACAAGTCTCATTGGGAGTCTCACTGGGTGTTCACGTCCAGCTGATTGTCCACCATGACCTGCAAATCTTTTTCTGAGTCGCTGCCTCCCAGGATAGAATCCCTCACCCTATGAGCATGATCTGCATTCTTTATTCCTAGATGTATACATTTCTATTTAGCCATATTAAAAGGCTAAAATGTTTGCTTGCACTTAGTTTACCAAGCAACCCAGATAGCTCTGAATCAGTGACCTGTCCTCTTCATTATTTACCCCTCCTCCAATTTTTTGTATCATCTGCAAACTTCATCATCTTGGATTTTATATTTTCTTCCAACTCACTGATAAAAATGTTTAATATCATGAGTCCAAGAACTGATCCCTGGCATGTGTGCCATCTTAATCTTATATTGTTCTAGTTTTTTTAAATGTTGTGCGGTACCTTACAGAAATCTAAGTGTATTTCATCCACACTATTACCTTTATCAATCAAACTGGTCATCTCGTCAAAAAAAGATATCATTTTAGATTGACAGGTTCTATTTGCCATAAACCCATGTTGATTTTCATTAATAACATTACCCTCCTTTAATTCTTTATTGATTGACTTCCGTATCAGCAGCTTGACTATTTTGCCTGGGACTGATGTCAGGCTGACAGGCCAGTAATGAGCCGGGTTCTCCCCTTTACCCTTTTTAAAAATTGGCACATTAGCTTTCTTCCAGTCTGCTGGAACTTTCCAAATGCGCCAAGATTTATGGAAAATCAACATTAACGGCTCAGAGTGCTTCTCAGCCAGATGTTTGAAAAACCTTGGATGCAAGTTACCTAGACCTACTGATTTTAAACTATCGAACTTTTGTAGCGTCTGTTTAACATCCTCCTGATATGTTAGTGGAATGGACAGAGTGTTATCACCACCATATGGTAAGACTATATGATCCGGTTCTCCCAAATGCAGAACAGAAATATTTATTGCACACTTCTGCTCTTTCTGCATTATTATTGATCTTTCTAAGATTTCCATCTAAGGATGGGCCGATATCATTGTCAGGATTCTTTTGTTCCTAATATATTTTAAAAGCATGCCCTTAACTCTGCTGACCAGAGATTTCTTCTTGCGTCCCTTTGCTTCCCTTATCAATTTTCTACAAACAAGAACAATCAAACAGGGATGAAGGTCTTTCACCACCGCACACACACCCTCCCTGCAGTAGAGGCCCACAACACAGTGATGGGGCGCTGGAGTCAGCACCGACTCAAGCAGGAGAGCATCCCCTACTGAGCTTCCAAACAGACTCTGTGCAGCATCAACAGTGCACTGGAGGGTAAGTTACCCGAGCACACAAAATGGCATTTTCTGCATGATTACAGTTATAGTCTCCCCAAGGCCTAGCCCTGCATTCAGAAAGGGCAGCTTCCACCCCTGTGTGGTTAACATCACCCAGCCAGATCCTTGTCCAAACCGAGCCCCATGTGGCGCTGAGGATGCCGTCCCACAGCCTGGCTGCCCGCGCACATCTCCAGCATCATGCAAGCCCCAGCTGTCAAGACACACGGTTCCCCACTGCTGGTTATGAAGCACGTCGACTCTCCCAGCACAGTGGTTAGGGCCGTTCACCAGTTGAAGTGCAGCCAAGCCTAGAATGACTGAGTCTGCAAACACCCTGAGGGAATAATAACTCAGAGAGACTCCTCTGCATCTGATCACTAGTGACGTGGGGGAACATAGTGCCTCCCCCTGATGGGTTTGAACAGCCTCCTCACAAAGCACTTGCCTGTCAAGGACTCACTTCCCACCACTGATGTGCAACCACCTCTGGGCAGCTGAGACAGGGCACAGAAACTCCAGGGCTGTGTAGAACAGGATGTGAGGAAGAGCCCTGTCTCCAGTCACAGCTGTGTGGGGGTGTTACAGATCCAGGCTAATTAGCCGAGATGGAAATCACCTGCAGTGACGGGGGTAGGAGCCCCACACTTCATAAAGGGACACAGGATTTCTGCTGCCCCTCAGCGGTTGCAGGCTCCATTAGACATAAAATCCCAGAAATGGGATCCACAGTGACCCAGCGTTGGGCTGTAGTGGAGCAGGAGGATCAGGGCGATCAGCAACGGTAGAGGGTCTCTTCCTGAGACCCACATACTGCTCCCTGCAGTGCAGGCCACAAATGCTGTTCTGACGCCCTGGGCTAAGCACTGACTGGGAGGGGACAGTGACCCTAGTGTCTCCTGCCCTACTGCCTGCAGATGCTGCACTGCCTGGGGTCAGCACGGACTGCGTGGGGAGAGCACCCCCTACTCAGGCCCCATCCCGCTCCCTGCAGCACAGGCATGTAGAACAGTATGAGGGAAACGGGGTCAGCACTGACACCACGGGGAGAGCGACATTTATTGTGGACCCCACCTGACTCCATGCAGTACAGCCCTTAGCACCGTGCTGGGGCATTGGGCTCAGCCCTGACTCAGACAGGAGAGCCAGAGCTGTGCTGAAAGCTTCCCAACCAGCTCCCTGCAGCACCCCCGGTGACGGGACAGAGGAGGGTTACCTGAGCACACAACACCAGCATCTTCTCCGTGGTGACAGTTATGGACTCCCCAAGGCCTAGCCCTGCATTCGCTGAGACCGGCTTCCGTCCCCGTGCAGTGAACATCATCCAGCCAGATACGGTCAGATCCTCGTCCAAATCGAGCCCCCCCTGGAGCCGATAACGCTGTGCCACAGCCCAGCTGCCTGCACACGACTCCAGCGTCAGTGATGTCCCAGTTGTCATGACACACGGTTCCCCACTGATCGCTGTGAAACACCTCGACTCTCCCGGCACAGCGACTCGAGCCGTTCACCAGTCGGACTGCAGTCTGCTCTAGAACGACTGAATCTACAAAGACCACAAGGGAATAAACTCTCAGGGAGGTTCCTGTGCATCTGATCATTAGTGACCCTGGAGAACATGATGCGTCCCACTGACGGGTCTGAACAGATTCTGCAACTGCTTGTCAGGGGTTTACTCCACACCACTGACATGCAGCCACCTCTGGAGTGGGACAGAGAAGCTGAGAGACCAGGCACAGAAACACATGGGCTGTGCGGGTGAGGAGGAACCTTGACTCCATTCGCAGCCGTGGGGGATGTTACAGGTTCAGGAGTAATTAGCTGACATGAAAATCAGCCACCATGATGAGGGTAGGACCCCCCACTCCAAAAAGGGACCCAGGATTTCTACTGCCCTGCACGGGTACATGCCCCACTCAACACCAAATCACACAAATGGAATCTAGGGTGACCCAGTGCCCCATTGTGCTGTAGTGGGGCAGGGAATCGGGGTGATCAGCGATGGGGGGGGTCTCTCACTGAGGCCCATGTACTGCTCCCGGCAGCACAGTGCTAAGTGCTATGCTGGGCGCTGGGGCAAGCCCTGCCTGCGAAGGGAGGGCATTATCCGTGAAACCACCACCCGGCCTCCTACAGCACAACAGCCGTCACCACCCTGGGACACTGGGGTCAGCACCAACTCCAAGGGGAAAGGGCCCCCTTCCCTGGACCCCAAACCGCCCCCTGCAGCACAGTCCATTCACCCCACACGGAGCTATAGGGTGAGCACTGACTGCGAGGGCAGAGCAGCCTCTCACGAGCCCGCACGCTGCCCACACAGCACAGGCCCCAGGCACAGTGCTCCGACCCTGGGATCTGCACTGACTGCCCCCACTCAGCCCTACCCCTCTCCCTGCAGCACCCACACACACATGATGGAGGAGGGATACCTGAGCACACAACACCGGCATCTTCTCCGTGGTTACAGTTATTGTTTCCCCAGGGCCTAGCCCTGCATTCGGTGAGGCTGGCTTCTGTCCCTCTGCACTCAACATCATCCAGCCAGATAAGCTCAGATCCTCGTCCGAAAAGAGCCGCCCCTGGGGCCGATGATGCTGTCCCACAGCCCAGCTGCCTGCACACGACTCCAGCATCAATTAAGTCCCAGTTGTCATCACACACGGTTCCCCACTGCCCGTTGTAAAGCACCTCAACTCTCCCAGCGCAGCGACTCGGGCCGTTCACCAGTCGGACTGTAGTTTGCTCTGGAACGAATGAGTCTGAAAACACCCCAAATAAATATACTCTCAGGGAGGTTCCTGTACATCTGATCATTAGAGACCCTGGAGAACATGGTGCGTCCCACTGATGAGACTAAAAAGCCTCTTCAACTGCCTGTCAGGGGTTCACTCCCCACCACTGACATGCAGCCACCTCTGGAGAGACGGGGCACAGAAACACGTGGGCTGTGTAGGAGAGGAAGTGAGGAAGAACTCTGCCTCCAGGCACAGCATTTCAGGGGTAATCAGCTGAGATGGAAATCACCCGGCATGATGGGAGTTCATGCCCACACTTCATAACGGGACCTCACATTTCTACTGCCTCTGAGCAGCTGCAGGCCCCACTCGACACCAAATCCCACAGATGGGAGCTACGGCAACCCAGAGCAACATTTTGCTGTAGTGGCACTGGGTATTAAAGCGATCAGCGCTGGCAGAGGGTCTCTCGCTGAGGCCAACGTACTGCTCCCTGCATTGTCGCCATAAATGCTCTGCTACGGAGCTGGGGTCAGCACGGACTGCATGCGGAGAGCGCTGCCTACTCAGGCCCCATCCCGCTCCCTGCAGCACAGGCATGTAGAACTGTAGGGGGGAAACAGGGTCAGCACTGACACCACGGGGAGAGCGACACTTATTGTGGCCCCCACCCGGCTCCCTGCGGTACAGGCCCTTAGCACCGTGCTGGGGCATTGGGCTCAGCCCTGACTCAGACAGGAGAGCTGGAGCTGTGCTGAAAGCTTCCCAACCCGCTCCCTGCAGCACCCCCGGTGACGGGATGGAGGAGGGTTACCTGAGCAGTTGACACCGGCATCTTCTCTGTGGGTGCAGTTACTGTCTCCCCAAGGCCTCGCCCTGCAGTCGGAGAGGGCAGCTTCTGTCCCGGTGCAGTTAACCTCATCCAGCCAGATACGGTCAGATCCTTGCCCAAAATGAGCCCAGCCTGGGGCGGATAAAGCCGTCCCACAGCCCAGCTGCTGGCACACCACTCCGGCATCCCGTAGATCCCAGCCAACATCACACACGGTTCCCCACTGCTGGTTGTGAAGCACCTCGACTCTGCCAGCGCAGCGACTCGAGCCGTTCACTAATCGGAGCTGAGCCGCTTCTGAGATGCCTAAGTCCGCAAACACCCCAAGTCAATAAAGACTCAGAGAGGTTCCTGTGCATCTGATCCTTAGCTCTGAGGAACATGGCGCGTCCCACTGATGGGTCTGAACAGCCTCTGCATCTGCCTGTCAGGGGTTTATTCCCTGCCACTGACATGCAGCCACCTCTGGAGTGGGACAGGGAAGCTCAGAGACCTGGCACAGAAACACATGGGCTACGTAGAAAAAGACGAACCCCGACTCCATTCACAGCCATGGGGGATGATATAGGTTCAGGGATAATTAGCTGAGATGGAAATAATCCAGAATGTTGTGGGTAGGACCCCCCCTCCAAACACTTCATAAAGGGACCCAGGGTTTCTATAGCCCCGAGCAGCTGCAGGCCGCACTCGACACCAAATCTCACAAATGGGATCTAGGGTGATCCAGCACCCCATTGTGCCGTAGTGGGGCAGGGGGATCGGAGCTATCAGGGATGGGAGGGTCTCACTGAGGCCCATGTACTGCTCCCTGTAGAACAGTTCTAAGCGCTGTGCTGCGTCACTGGGGTCAGCACTGACTGTGGGGGCAGAGCAACCCCTAATGAGGCCCTACCCCACTCCTCCGAGCACACACGGTAAGAGATTAATATTACCTGAGCACACAACACCGGCATCTTCTCCGTGGTTACAGTTATTGCTTCCCCAAGGCCTAGCCCTGCATTCGGTGAGGCCGGCTTCTGTCCCTCTGCACTCAACATCATCCATCCAGATACGGCCAGATCCTTGTCCAAAACGAGCCCCCCCTGGGGCCGATGAGGCCCTCCCACAGCCCAGCTGTCTGCACACAACTCCAGCATCAGTGATATCCCAGTTGTCATCACACACGGTTCCCCACTGATCGTTGTGAAGCACCTCGACTCTCCCGGAACAGCGACCCGGGCCGTTCACCAGTCGGACTGTAATTTGCTCTGGAACAGCTGAATCTGCAAACACCCCAAGGGAATAAACTCTCAGGGAGGTTCCTGTGCATCTGAGCATTAGCTCTGAGGAATATAGCGCCTCCCACTGTCAAGTCTGAACGGCCACTGCAACTGCCTGTCAGGGGTTCACTCCCCACCACTGACATGCAGTCACCTCTGGAGTGGGACAGAGAAGCTGAGAGACCAGGCACAGAAACACATGGGCTGTGTGGGTGAGGAGGAACCCCGACTCCATTCACAGCCGTGGGGGATGTTACAGGTTCAGGGGTAACTAGCTGAGATGGAAATCACCCAGAATGGCAGGGGTAGGGACCCCCCCACTACATAAAGGGACCCAGAGTTTCTACTGACGTGTGAGGCTGCAGTCCCCACTCGACACCAAATCTCACAAATGGGATCTAGGGTGACCCAGCGCCTCATTGTGCCGTAGTGGGGCAGGGAATCGGGGTGATCAGCGATGGGGGGGTCTCTCACTGAGGCCCATGTACTGCTCCCGGCAGCACAGTCCTAAGTGCTATGCCGGGCGCTGTGCAAGCACTGCCTGTGAAGGGAGGGCATTATCCGTGAAACCACCACCCGGCCTCCTACAGCACAACAGCCGTCACCACCCTGGGACACTGGGTCAGCACCAACTCCAAGGGGAAAGGGCCCCCTTCCCTGGTCCCCAAACCACCCCCTGCAGCACAGTCCCTTCACCCCACACGGAGCTATAGGGTGAGCACTGACTGCGAGGGCAGAGCAGCCTCTCACGAGCCTGCACGCTGCCCCCACAGCACAGGCCCCAGGCACAGTGCTCCGACCCTGGGATCTGCACTGACTGCCCCACTCAGCCCTACCCCTCTCCCTGCAGTACCCACAGAGATGGATGAGGGTTACCTGAGCACACAACACCGGCATCTTCTCCGTGGTGACAGTTATGGACTCCCCAAGCCTTAGCTCTACATTCGGTGAGGCCGGCTTCTCTCCCTGTGCAGTGAACGTCATCCAGCCAGATACGGTCAGATCCTCGTCCGAAACGAGCCCCCCCTGGGGCCAATGAGGCCCTCTCACAACCCAGCTGCCTGCACACGACTCCAGCATCTACTAAGTCCCAGTTGTCATCACACACGGTTCCCCACTGATCGTTGTGAAACACCTCGACTCTCCCAGCACAGCGACTCGGGCCGTTCACCAGTCGGACTGTAGTTCGCTCTGGAACGACTGAGTCTGAAAACACCGCAAATAAATAAACTCTCAGGGAGGTTCCTGTACATCTGATCATTAGAGACCCTGGAGAACATGGTGCGTCCCACTGATGAGACTGAACAGCCTCTGCAACTGCCTGTCAGGGGTTCACTCCCCACCACTGACATGCAGCCACCTCTGGAGAGACGGGGCACAGAAACATGTGGGCTGTGTAGGAGAGGAAGTGAGGAAGAGCTCTGCCTCCAGGCACAGCATTTCAGGGGTAATCAGCTGAGATGGAAATGACCCGGCATGATGGGAGTTCATGCCCACACTTCATAACGGGACCTCACATTTCTACTGCCTCTGAGCAGCTGCAGGCCCCACTTGACACCAAATCCCACAGATGGGAGCTACAGCAACCCAGAGCCGCATTGTGCTGTAGTGGGACGGGGTATCAGAGCGATCAGCGCTGGCAGAGGGTCTCTCGCTGAGGCCCACGTACTGCTCCCTGCAATGCAGCCATAAGTGCTGTGCTGGGGAGCTGGGGTCAGCATGGACTGCGTGGGGAGAGCGCCCCCTTCTCAGGCCCCATCCCGCTCCCTGCAGCACAGGCATGTAGAACTGTATGGAGGAAACAGGGTCAGCACTGACACCACGGGGAGAGCGACACTTATTGTGGCCTCCACCCGGCTCCCTGCGGTACAGGCCCTTAGCACCGTGCTGGGGCATTGGGCTCAGCCCTGACTCAGACAGGAGAGCCGGAGCTGTGCTGAAAGCTTCCCAACCCGCTCCCTGCAGCACCCCCGGTGACGGGACGGAGGAGGGTTACCTGAGCAGTTGACACCGGCATCTTCTCCATGGGTGCAGTTACTGTCTCCCCAAGGCCTCGCCCTGCAGTCGGAGAGGGCAGCTTCTGTCCCGGTGCAGTTAACCTCATCCAGCCAGATACGGTCAGATCCTTGCCCAAAGTGAGCCCAGCCTGGGGCGGATAACGCCGTCCCGCAGCCCAGCTGCTGGCACACCACTCCCGCATCCCGTAGGTCCCAGCCAACATCACACACGGTTCCCCACTTTTCATTGTGAAGCACCTCGACTCTGCCAGCGCAGCGACTCGAGCCGTTCACCAGTCGTAGCTGAGCCGCTTCTGAGACGCCTGAGTCTGCAAGCACACAAGTCAATAAACACCCAAGTCAATAAAGATTCAGCGAGATTTCTGAGCATATGATCATTAGTGACCCTGGAGAACATGATGCATCCCACTGACGGGTCTGAACAGCCGCTGTAACAGCCTGTCAAGAGTTCACTCCCCACCACTGATATGCAGCCACTTCTGGAGTGGGACAGAGAAGCTGAGAGACCAGGCACAGAAACACATGGGCTGTGTGGGAGAGGACCAACCACGACTCCATTCACAGCCGTGGGGGATGTTACAGGTTTAGGGGTAATTAGCTGAGATGGAACTCAGACAGAATGGTGGGGGTAGGACCCCTCCTCCACTACATAAAGAGACCCAGGATTTCTACTGCCGTGAGCGGCTGCAGGCCCCACTCGACACCAAATCACACAAATGGGAGCTATGGCCCCCCAGCGCCCCATTGTGCCGTAGTGGGGCAGGGAATCGGGGTGATCAGCGATGGGGGGGTCTCTCACTGAGGCCCATGTACTGCTCCCGGCAGCACAGTCCTAAGTGCTGTGCCGGGCGCTGGGGCAAGCACTGCCTGTGAAGGGAGGGCATTATCCGTGAAACCACCACCCGGCCTCCTACAGCACAACAGCCGTCACCACCCTGGGACACTGGGGTCAGCACCAACTCCAAGGGGAAAGGGCCCCCTTCCCTGGTCCCCAAACCGCCCCCTGCAGCACAGTCCCTTCACCCCACACGGAGCTATAGGGTGAGCACTGACTGCGAGGGCAGAGCAGCCTCTCACGAGCCCGCACGCTGCCCCCACAGCACAGGCCCCAGGCACAGTGCTCCGACCCTGGGATCTGCACTGACTGCCCCACTCAGCCCTACCCCTCTCCCTGCAGCACCCACACACACATGACGTAGGAGGGTTACCTGAGCACACAACACCGGCATCTTCTCCGTGGTGACAGTTATTGTTTCCCCAAGCCTTAGCTCTGCATTCGGTGAGGGCAGCTTCTGTCCCTGTGCAGTGAACGTCATCCAGCCAGATAAGGCCAGATCCCGGTCCAAACCGAGCCGCCCCTGGGGCCGATGAGGCCCTCCCACAGCCCAGCTGCCTGCACACGACTCCAGCATCAGTGATATCCCAAATGTCATCACACACGGTTCCCCACTGATCGTTGTGAAGCACCTCGACTCTCCCAATGCAGCGACTCGGGCCGTTCACCAGTCGGACTGTAGTTTGCTCTGGAACAGCTGAAACTGCAAACACCCCAAGGGAATAAACTCTCAGGGAGGTTCCTGTACATCTGATCATTAGAGACCCTGGAGAACATGGTGTGTCCCACTAACGAGACTGAATGGTCTCTGCAACTGCCTGTCAGAGGTTCACTCCCCACCATTGACATGCAGCCACCTCTGGAGAGACGGGGCACAGAAACACGTGGGCTGTGTAGGAGACGAAGTGAGGAAGAACTCTGCCTCCAGGCACAGCATTTCAGGGGTAATCAGCTGAGATGGAAATCACCCGGCATGATGGGAGTTCATGACCACACTTCATAACGGGACCTCACATTTCTACTGCCTCTGAGCAGCTGCAGGCCCCACTTGACACCAAATCCCACAGATGGGAGCTACGGCAACCCAGCGCCCCATTGTACTGTAGTGGCACTGGGTATCAGAGCGATCAGCGCCGGCAGAGGCTCTCTCGCTGAGGCCCACGTACTGCTCCCTGCAATGCAGCCATAAGTGCTGTGCTGGGGCGCTGGGGTCAGCACCGACTGCGTGGGGAGAGTGTCCCCTACTCAGGCCCCATCCCGCTCCCTGCAGCACAGGCATGTAGAACTGTAGGGGGGAAACAGGGTCAGCACTGACACCACGGGGAGAGCGACACTTATTGTGGCCCCCACCCGGCTCCCTGCGGTACAGGCCCTTAGCACCGTGCTGGGGCATTGGGCTCAGCCGTGACTCAGACAGGAGAGCCGGAGCTGTGCTGAAAGCTTCCCAACCCGCTCCCTGCAGCACCCCTGGTGACGGGATGGAGGAGGGTTACCTGAGCAGTTGACACCGGCATCTTCTCTGTGGGTGCAGTTACTGTCTCCCCAAGGCCTCGCCCTGCAGTCAGAGAGGGCAGCTTCTGTCCCGGTGCAGTTAACCTCATCCAGCCAGATTCGGTCAGATCCTTGCCCAAAGTGAGCCCGGCCTGGGGCGGATAACACTGTCCCGCAGCCCAGCTGCTGGCACACCACTCCGGCATCCCGTAGGTCCCAGCCAACATCACACACGGTTCCCCACTGCTGGTTGTGGAGCACCTCGACTCTGCCAGCGCAGCGACTCGAGCCGTTCACTAATCGGAGCTGAGCCGCTTCTGAGATGTGAACACCCCAAGTCAATAAAGACTCAGAGAGGTTCCTGTGCATCTGATCCTTAGCTCTGAGGAACATAGCGCCTCCCACTGTCAAGTCTGAACAGCCTCCGCAACTGCCTGTCAGGGGTTTACTCGCCACCATGGACATGCAGTCACCTCTGGAGTGGGACAGGGAAGCTGAGAGACCAGGCACAGAAACAAATGTCCTGTGTAGGAAAGGACGAATCCCACCTCTGTTCACAGCCGTGGGGGATGTTACAGGTTCAGGGGTAATTAGCTGAGATGGAAATAATCCAGCATGATGTGAGTAGGACCCCCCACTTCATAAAGGGACCCAGGATGTCTACTACCCTGAGCAGCTGTAGGCCCCACTCGACACCAAATCCCACAAATGGGAGCTACGGCCCCCCAGCGCCCCATTGTGCCGTAGTGGGGCAGGGAATCGGGGTGATCAGCGATGGGGGGGTCTCTCACTGAGGCCCATGTACTGCTCCCGGCAGTACAGTCCTAAGTGCTATGCTGGGCGCTGGGCAAGCCCTGCCTGCGAAGGGAGGGCATTATCCGTGAAACCACCACCCGGCCTCCTACAGCACAACAGCCGTCACCACCCTGGGACACTGGGGCAGCACCAACTCCAAGGGGAAAGGGCCCCCTTCCCTGGTCCCCAAACCACCCCCTGCAGCAAAGTCCCTTCACCCCACACGGAGCTATAGGGTGAGCACTGACTGCGAGGGCAGAGCAGCCTCTCACGAGCCCGCACGCTGCCCCCACAGCACAGGCCACAGGCACAGTGCTCCGACCCTGGGATCTGCACTGACTGCCCCACTCAGCCCTACCCCTCTCCCTGCAGCACCCACACACACATGACGTAGGAGGGTTACCTGAGCACACAACACCAGCATCTTCTCCGTGGTGACAGTTATTGTTTCCCCAGGGCCTAGCTCTGCATTCGGTGAGGCTGGTTTCTGTCCCTGTGCAGTGAACGTCATCTAGCCAGATACGGCCAGATCCTCGTCCAAACCGAGCTCCTCCTGGGGCCGATGAGGCCCTCCCACAGCCCAGCTGCCTGCACACGACTCCAGCATCAATTAAGTCCCAGTTGTCATCACACACGGTTCCCCACTGATCATTGTGAAGTACCTCAACTCTCCCAGAACAGCGACTCGGGCTGTTCACTAATCGGATCTGAGCCACTTCTGAGATGCCTGAGTCTACAAACACATAAAGGAAGAAACATTCAGGGAGGTTCCTGTGCATCTGACCTCCTAGTGTCGATGGGGAAAGTAGCGCCTCTTGCTGTCAGGTCTGAACAGATTCCTCACACGGCGACTCCCTGGCCAGGCCTCCCCACCACTGACCAGCCTAATCACTTGGGCAATGCTGAAGTTCATCCACTCCCCTTCCCACCACTTGTCAACTCTTTAGGCGTCAGCCTGGACTGCAGTCTGTCATGCTGCTCCCACTACACCATTCAGTGAAAACGATCCCCTCTGGCACTGCCTTGACACAGGAGCTGGCAGGAGCCTCCCGGGGAGCAGAGGTAAATGATTGGCAATCCTCACTCTTGGCATTTGGTATTCACTCCAGCAGGATATTGTGCAGATATCTCAGTGATTCGGAGCTGAACACAGCCACCCGTATCATTAGTGGCTGCCTTAGCCTGACATTAACATCTAATTTACATGTTGGCTCCCAAAGCTCCCTGAAAACTGCACCCAGATTCCATCACCCTTAAATCCACCTGGAGCACAATGACGGCTGGAAATGACCCGCTGCTCACAAGGCTGACGATGGTTCTACCCTACGCAGAGACAATTTCCTCCAATAAAGATCTGCCCACGTTTGAAGCAAACACCTGCCCCTGTGGTTCCTACTGAGTTCCCACGACTGTCTTTGCAACATCGTTTTGTGGCAGCCATTGCTGCCTGTGTGCCAAGTGCTGCCAACCCAGTGCCAGTCATGGATGACTGATGGCATAGGAGGGCTGGCAGCTGGGTCCTCACAGAGTGGCAGCAACTCTGAGACCGGTCTGCTGCCACATTTCACAAGCCCTGACTTACATCCACCTATTTGCAACCTGGGCTGCCAATCCTGGCCTGGGCATATCAGGTCGCTGACGGGCCTGGCCAGAAATTTTGGTTTAGCCGAATCTTGTCGGTGTGCCTGTGGGTCAGCAATACAGACGGTCACACACGTGGTAGAGCAGAAACCGGTTAGAAGGTTGGACCTGAGGATGCACAGTCAGATGGCTACACAATCCAGATGTAAGCAGGGCTTGAATGAGCTCTCCTCTGACAGCCAGTGATGAGCTGGGGAGGACCAGACTGTATTTACCTGAACACACCCGCTCTGCGTAGGTCTGAGCGGACAGAGCTGAGTTACCCAAGTTTTGCCTGGTGTGGGATTGCCAATCACTTCAGTACTGAACGTGGGGGAAATGAAACGTTGTTCTCTTTATTATCTGAATAAAGAGCAGCAGGACTGTGCTTAGCCTGCCCGGGCTGAGGGGTCACCCCCCACTGAATTGAACTTGCTAAGCAGGGGGCTCGGATGTCAGATCCCCTATAAAGAGAAAGAGGAGGTGGGGACAGGTGTTCTTGCCTGGCAGGTGGGGGCTCTGCTTAAGAGTCGTAGGCCTGATTTAACCTGCCTCTCCCCACTGTTCAAAGACAGAGTTAATTAAGGCTCTATTAGGCGTCTATTTGTTGTAAGTGATCACCAGAGCTAAGATCATCTATTGCGGATGGTGTTTCTACCCAGCACGCTTCAGCAGTGAGGTTCCCCCCGCTACAAGACGAAAATCACTGAGAGCTGGGTGGGACCTCAAGAGACCGACCTGCAG